>NC_077227.1:625331560-625631560 GCF_027887165.1 Monodelphis domestica
GAATATCATTGAGTGCACTGTACGCTCAAAGAGAGTAAATAAATGAATGTCATTTTTGGAGAAATGAAACGTGGATAAACCTGTGGTCAGTAAGGATGTTAACACACCCGCTGCTGTATTTCCTAAACCAGGATATCACGGTCCTTGATTGACCACATGTCTCTACTCTGAAAACAATTGATTTTTTTATGCTGAAACAGAGTATGATTCAGTTCTGCCCATGTCAGTAGTATCCTTGTTTCCATAGTAACTAATGTACATTAGAGGGAAAGCGATGGGAGGCTTACTAAAGGAAATGAAACAAAGTAGGTGACCCAAGAAAGGACTTCCCCAAAGTGAGATTGAAGGCAGTTAGGAGTACAGGGAGAGAGAATTAGGAAGGGAGTGCCTTACAGACAGAGGGCAGGCCTGGGGGGCCATTGGGGGGGATTTAAAAGATTAGTTTGCCTTCCCCTAATGGTTGCATCCCTAACGAATGCCCATTGAAACCCTGAGTGCTCAGGAGCAAGGCAGACAACTTCATGATTCAGCAGGATGAGGAAGACAGACCCTTGCTATTATGCACCATCGGATATTCAGGTGTGAGGGAAGGAGAAGCAGAGTATCCTGGAGAACTTACAAGTGTGGAATGATACATGGAAATGGGAAATCCCATTTGGTTTTCCTCTATTTTATTTTATTATTTTTAAAAATTAATTAATGAATATAGTTTAAATCAATTTATTTATTTAGTGTTTTCCACTATTTTAGCAGACAGGGGTTTACTAAGGGTCAGAATTTGTATTTACCAATTGCCAGCCTATAAGAGATAGAAGGAATAAGACTGTATGTCCTTAAAGCTTTTCCATCTTTGAAAATGTAGAGTACATAATGGAATTAATGTACATTTTTGATTAGTGTACAATTAAAGTAAAAAAATTGGAATTATATTTTTAAGTCTCCATGAAAAAATAGAATAATATAATTTTGGATTTGACATGTATTTCAGAGGACATCACCTCAATTACCTACCTTTCTACTGTATCTCCAACAAGTGGTTTCTGGTTTGAACACATTGTTTTCAAGAGTAGGAATGACAGAGAACTCACTACCTTATGTCAAATGGTAAGGATTATTTTATTCTTGCTGTTTGTATCCCTAACACCAAGCATCATAGTGCATGACCCATGCTTTCTTGATTAATGAATTGACTTTTTTTTAAACTCTTACATTCTGTCTTGGAATCAATACTGTGTATTGGTTCCAAGGCAGAAGAGTGGAAAGGGCTAGGCAATGGGGGTTAAGTGACTTGCCCAGGGTCACACAGCTGGGAAGTGTCTGAGGTCAGATTTGAACCTAGGACCTCCTGTCTCTAGGTCTGGCTATCAATCCACTGAGCTACCCAGCTGCTCCCAATCAATTGACTTTTTTAAAAATTGACTTTTTTTTTACATCAGCTCTGTTTTTTTTAATTATTCTTTATATTGAACTGAAAATTGTGACCTTGCAACTTCTACCCATTCTTCCTAAGGGAGTTGCACAAAATAAGACTTACATTTTTTGGTTTGTTTGTTTTTTAATGTGATAGCCATTCAAAATATCAAGGCATTTTTACCCTCTGTTCTCTATGTCTCACCTCTTCTCTGAACAAAATGCTCACAGTTCTTTAAAAAATTCCTTATTTACATGATTTCAAGTCCCCTCACTATCCTTCCTAGTTATCTTTATTTAAGGTAAAAGGCATTTTACAAAGATACATTTTCTAACCCTACTTTTAAGTAAAATTGAGAATAAAGTTTTCTTTGCCATTTCACACTTTAGTTGAAATATATATATATATATATATATATATATATATATTCAGAAACATTTGGTGGAAAGATTTTTACATAACTAGCTATGCTCTAGCAACTAACTTTCCAGTAAAATTTTCAACATATGAGGATTATAAAACCTTCCCCCTCATGCCTCATTTGGAATAATCCCCAAAAATAAAACTCCCATGGACTTCTTCAAGATAGATGCCATCTAATTAAAATAAGGTGGTGTCATCATTTATAAACTTTCTGACATCATCTGAAAAATGAAAATTAAAATGAAAACTATAAGCTGTTCTAATGCAAACATGACTCTAGCAGGAAAACTTTAAAAAATCTAGAAATTATATGTATTGTGTAGGAACATGAAATGAGAACAAAATAACTTATTCTCTCAAGTGACTGAAAATAATGACATTATATACATTATATACAATATATAGCAATACAGAGTTGTAATGAAAAACTAATGAGATTGTAATCCAGAAATTGTACCTGGCTTTTTTGGTATCAAAGGATAAAAGGCTAAGACAATAGACTTTAGTCTGTGTTCTCAAGGTTCTTCTTCAATCCTTCAAATTTTATTCTAAAACTACTGCCCTTAGTTTATGATGGATTTTTATTATACAGGAGCCAATGAATGTAGTGATTTTATTTGTCATTGTCAAGAAATTAATTTTTTTCCTTCTTTTGGCTTTGACCCTTCAATTGGTAGAATAAAAATAAAATAAAGACATTGAACTTTCAACTCTCAGATGAAATTATGGATCTGAAGAATATTGATGTGAAATATTGATGATAATAATACAATAAGTCAATATTTGTTTTATATGATTGAGAATGGTGGTGGTTGTACTCTTCCCCTCTCCTTCTAATGATGTTCTTTATCTGGGTCAGCCTAATACAAGTGTAATCAATTTTCCACCTATAAGTGTCAGCATTTATGCAATTCACTTTCCAGTTCTCTCTCTGATGGAGAACAAATGTCTTACTTCAGGGTAAAGATAAGGGCAAGCTTTAAGACAAATGGAGAAAAAAGAACCTAGATTCAGGAATCATATCCTTAGATAAACTTAAAATTTGGGAAAAAATAGTCCTTTGAAAGGAAACTCTAAAATATAACATCATTTCCCTCCATCGAATTCCCATGGAGAACTAACAGATTAGTAGTGTTTCTGTGGAGCCCTATTTGAAGATTCTTGTTCTTTCCCAACTGGCTGATATAAAAATAAAAGTTGGATAAGTTTTTTGTTAGTGTGAATCAGGATGTCAGGGATGCACTGGGTAACAGAGTCAAGAACTGTGCCTCTCTCAAGGTCTTTTCCCTCTAATTTTTTTCCCCTTTTCCTTCCTTCCTCATCTCAAAAAGATGAAAATCTTAACGATGCACTTGAACTTTAGGTGTTGTTTGGAAGGTCTTGGATAACTAAACCTGAAGCTGTTTGCTAATATTGAAAAATGGATCACAGTTAAGTCTCTGCCTGACCTTGTGATCAGTCAGAGTGAATAAAATCCTCGCCGGGACTACAGCATTCACCCGTGTAATGCAATTTTGTTCTTTCAGAGCACTAGAGTGCCAGTGGGTAAGCAGCCTCTCCCAAGGCGTTAATGGGACCCTGATACCCAGACAGGCGTACTTCACTTGGGGAGTGATTGTACTTTCCTGGCTTTTCAAAGGGGTAGATCTCCAAAGTTGGGAAATATTTAGAAATGGAAACAACCAAAAGACTTTGAACATCTGTGTAAGCTTCAGTCAAATGAGTCCCTGATAAGACAAATACAAAAAAAAAAAATAGGAATGATTGCAGAAGACGGTTAAAATAAACATTTAAAGGAGCCTTTTTAGATGAAGTATGCAAATGGATTCTTAAAGATACTATTGCTGGATTTATAACATGGTCCAAATGGCTCTATTGATCATCATAATAACTCATTTATATAGGGTTTTATATTTTCTACAGCACTTTCCTCATTCACAGCAGTCCTTTGAGGCATGCTCTGCCGTTGTTTCCATTTTATAGATGAGAGTATTGAGCCTTTGAGAGGTTAAGTTGCATGCCTGTCATTACACACGGCTAAGTACCTGACTCAAGTTATTGAACCCGGGTCACCTGATTTAAGTCTAAGCTCTTTGCCTATACTCCCACAGTGCCTCTCATGAATCGGCCATGTTTACATAGTAGAATATTATAGAAAAAGGACCCTGATTTGGAATCCCAGAGTGTCTGGGATCAAATCTTAGGACTTACTACTAGGCAACCATTGATAAATCATTTAACATCTTAATGGCTCTTTTTTTTTTACTAATCCGTAAAATTAGGAGGTCTGAACTAGGTAATCTTTAAGGTTTCTTCTCTGTATTTTTTCACTTGTTTTGGAAGATAAATGAAGAGAATGTTTTACAATTGACTCTTTTCTTTGAAGAATTAATGAAAGTAGTAAAATTATTTCAGTAAGGATAGGCCTAGTACTAAGCCTGCTAAGTGTGTGACTCCAGGTACAATTAAATGGGAAAAAATTACATCATTCATTCTTTCAAGGAGACAACATTTACTGAACATCAACTATGTGCCCAATATTGTGGCGTCCTAAAATACTGAAATAGATAACCCCGATTTTGTTTGAAGTTCTCTAGTAGGAGAAATTTACTCCTTCCTGAATTGGTGCATTTCACTTTGGACATCCATTGGCCATTCATGAACAAGCTTTTTCATGAAGCACTTTCTGTGTGCACCAGATACAAACAAAAAACAGAGCATACTGTGTGCTCTCAAGTAGCCTACACATGTGTAGTATGTGTTTGAGTGGGCCTCCCTGTAAAGTTCTGTGACTCCTCAGCCAGGACACCGAGAGTATTTAGCTGTAGCTGGCAGGCCCTGATTCTTGTGCATTCTCCCCTGGATGATGGGTGGATGTTCATTGGTTGGCCAGATGCCATCATTTTCTAGAGGAGAGTTTTTACTAAAATTGTACAGTAAGTTCAGGAGTTATGAAACATCCCTCCAAAACACTGACATTCTCTCTTATGATGATACAAAGAGTCTAGAGAGTAAAGGTTACAAAGGAATAATAACTTCTAGGCTCTGATTTTTAGAAGTCTTTTTTTGCCCCCTGAGGGAAGCTCAAGAAGTCCCCCTTTAGATCTGGGGCACCTTCTTTCCTGGGCTTCTTGGGACATCCTCAACCTCTATCCAGCCTCTGCTGGGCTCTCCATGTTTTCTGACTGCTGCTCCAGGGACATTGTTAGAAGAGGGAGGAAGGCAGGAGAGGAGCATGGAGGAAAGAGAGCCTCCACCAGACTGAAGCCAAAGCCTCTCTTCCCCACTAACGTAATAATTCCTCCTCCTCCAGGGGCTTAAGTGGAATGCCTCCTGGGCTCCATCTCTGGAGTGACTCTGGTGTTCAAGTCTCTTGGTAATTTCTAGATAACCCCTGGTTTCTTCAACCTATCCAAATACTTCCTGTTCAACATTCCAGTTCCAATTACTGTTAGCAGTTAGTCCAAAGCCCAAGATTGATGGAGAGTCATTCTCCTTTCATTAAAGTATGAAGGAATCTTATTGATCATAATCAATTATGAGTTGATTAATTCAATGAATCCTATCCTTCAATATGTGTATGTAAGATACAGGCAAAGGGTAGGGAAAGGCACCAGACCTTGGGGTACAGGGAAGGAGCTCCCCAGAAGATGACACTCGAGCTGAGTATTGAAAGAAAGCAGGAATTCTAAGAGGTGGTGGTGAGTAGCAAGATGATTGCAAGCATTGGGAGCAGCTGGTGCAAAAGCCGAGAAATGGGAGATGAAGAATTTTGGGGGTGAAGAATGGGGATACCTCTCTTGAACCGATTTTACAGTATGAGAGAGGACTGTTGTATAAACAGCCTGGAAAAATTGGAAGGGGCTGGGGGGTGGCGTGCTTTAAGTGTCAAGCACAGGAGTGGAGGGTGCATCCTCTAGGGAACAGGATGCTGCTGCTGGAGCTGGAATAAGGAAGCTGTACCATCATTTTGGCAGCTGTGTGAAGAACAGATGAGAGTGAGAAGAGAGGGCAGGAGCCTAGGCAAGAGGTGGCTGTTCTGGGATTGGATTAAAAGGAGACTGATGGGGAGATGGGAAGGAGAAGCTAGTTGTTGGGGGAATGAGAGTGAGGAGGCAGAGGAGACCGTGGAGTTGGAAATTTGAGGGGAAAAAAGATCTGCTTCTGATAGGCCAAATGTTTAATTCCTCTAGGATATTTAGGCCAAAATGCATGGTAGGCAGTTGCCATTGTGGGACTGGAGTTTCAGAGAGAGGCTAGGGCTGGAATGACGAAATCATCTACTTAGATAGAATTGAATTGGTGGCAGCTGATGAAATGACTATGAAAGAGTATAAATGGAAAAGAGGGCACCCAGCTGGGAATCAGGAAGATTCCTTTTCTTGAGTTCAAATCTGGCCTCAAACACTAGCTGGGTGACCCTAAATAAGTCACTTCCCCCTGTTTGCCTCAGTTTCCTCATCTGTTAAATGAAATGGAGAAGGAAATGGCAAGTCATTCCAGTTTCTTTGTCAAGAAAACCCCAAATGAGGTCACTAAGATCTGGACATGATTGAAATGACTGAATACACCTATAATTAGGGGGTGAAACATGCATATGTTCCCAGGAAAGGAGACTGAGATTGGAGTTGGAGAGAGAGGAAGAGAATGAAGAGAGAACAATGTCACAAAACCCAAGAGAGGAGAGAGTCTCCAGGAGGGAGGTCAAGCAGGAGGAGAATCCAAAAGACATGTTTAGTGCAGTTTCAGATGAATAATGAGGCAGGAAATCATATTGCAGAGGGTTTGGAAGTGAATGAGAGAATAAGTAGAAGCATTTGACTATATTCAGGAGAATTTCATTTTATTCAACCAATTGGCTCCAAGATCCATTATGCTAACTTGAAAATTGTGCATAATAGTAAATCTCATTATTTAGTATTTCTTAGATGAATGTACTTAGACATTTTATGACTTTTCTTAGGATTAACAGTTATCAGTATCACTACTCTTATACTTTGAGGCCATTGTTAATAATTAAATAGCATTAATGAAACAAAGAGAAGTGCTGCTCTGACATGGTCACAACTTGCTAAAGGTGAGAATGCTGGACAAACACTGATGGGGAGCTAATATTTGGCACAAAATGATGTAATGCTGCACTCATAATGCTTGTCAGAGTGAGAATGGGGGTGATTGGGTGAATTACTGTGAGACATTATACTGCATGGGAAACTGGTAGAATTAAGTGCATTTTTTTTTAAATTTTATTTTACATATTTCCTGCCTTTATTTATATTTTTGATTGCCAGTTGTGCAAACCTAAATTCTTGTATGTTGGATTTGTGTAAAATGAAGTTCTATGATAGTTGACTTTTTCAAAGAGTGTCTCTGAGAAGGGAAGGAGAAATACAAAATAATATCTAGTAGAAATAATATGATCTAGTATTTTTGAAGAATGGGCCACACTTAGGTGTCTTGTAGAAAGAAGGGAGGAAAACTTTAGATATGATTAAATTGAAGATTTGAAAACAAGGAGGATTTATAGTAGAAGAAATATGCCTGAGAAGATGGGATGAGATAGAATGGGATGAAGGGTTGGTCTTGCAAAAGAGAAGAATTACTTCTTTATCATATAATAAAGGAAGAAATAGTAGGATGTCCAGGGATATAGGATAAGGAGAAAGATACAAGAAGGTGCTCACAATGCATAGTTTCTAGTATCTATTTAATCTATCAATTTATATTAATAACTCCACAGATTCTCTGAGTTGCAAGCATTTTTTTATTTACAACCACAAAAGAAATACTAGCCCATATTCCTAGATCCTAAAGGAAATAAATTGAGCCTGTCAAGACTAACAATGATTTCAAAAGAAGTTAGAAAATTAAATATATACTATTTCTACTTTCTTTAATCTGTTTTCTTGGAAGTCAGGGCATCATCTCTGCTATGGACAGATGAGGTACACTTGAAATTCAAATAGGTTGGCACTGATAAATTTCAAAGCATCACTACAAGTTTTGTTAATCCAATAAAACATTTCAAAGGTCCCAGTGTTATGTAGAAATTATTTTCCAGATGATTCTGTTTAAAATAAAGTATTAGACCCCGTAGGATGCTACACATATATATATATATATATATCTTTCTATAACTTGTTGATCTGATTTTGACCACCTCTTTCCTTATCTGTCTTAATTTTACCATTAATTTTTCCTCTTTTTTGATTCCCTGCAAGAAATAGATTTGTGTTGATAACTGATTTAGTCTGGAATTAAAATGAAAAGTGATTTGCATATTCAAAAAATCTAACTTAGTAGGGGGGAAAGTCTATGATAATTGCTACCTAAATGTTTCCAAGGGAAAAGGTACTTATGTGAATTACTGCTGTCAAGATGTCTTTCAAAAAGATGAGATGCTTTACTCTTTCAATCCACTGATCATCTGCTGGGTTTTATATGACTGAATTTCTGCCCTTAGCATATATTGAATCTTGTGGAAATTATTTGGAATGTTCTAGGTATGGGAGCATGGAGCCAGAGCTGGTAAGGATATCAGGGTCCATCTAGCCCATCTCCCTCATTGTATATGTCACTTCATGCATGAACTATTGCAATAGGCCACTGATTGGCTTCTCTGTATCAGGGCTTTTCCCCACACAGATCCATCTTCCATTCATCCACCAGAGTGATTTTCTAAAGGTTCAGGTCTGACCCTAGCCCTTACTCAATAAATATCAGTGGCTCCCTTTTGATTCACAAAATTCTCTGTTATTCAAAGCCCTTCACAATCCAGCCTTTCCTTATACCTTACTCCCTACTGTGGTATTTTTGCTCAGGTGACACTGAAACCAACAGGAAACTCCACCTCTCAGCTCTAAGCATTTTCTCTGGCCGACTCTCACACCTAGAATGTTCTCCTCATTTCCATTTCCTGACTTCCCTGGCTTCCTTTATGTCGAAAATGCCATCATTTATAGGAAGCCTTTCCCCACCCCTCTGAATTTTAATGCTAATCTCTCACCTAATTATTTCACATTTATTTTATTTTTACACACACACATATATATATGTACACACACATATATGTGTATATATACATGTGTATGCATATATATATACATATATATAGTTTTATATATATTTGTTTGCATGTTGTCTCCCCTGTGTAATTCCCTGAGATTGTGAGCTTGAGAGCAGGAGAGCAGGGACTCTTTTTTTATGTCCTTGGCACGTATGTGCCTGGCACTTAAGAAATGTTTATTGATTAACTTTGAAGAAACGGGCTCTGAGAAATTAAGTGATAAGTGGTTCTGTGCTACTGTGACCCTAGGATTTCTCCTGGCTGTCGGTTCCCTCATCTTTTGGACTCCCTATAAATTTCCTGCTAGGATCCTATATAACTAGCACTGAACTCCAGACCTTCATTTCCAGCTGTCTGACAGTTTCACTAGATGCCCCGTTAGCATCTTAGACTCAACATGTCCAAACCAGAACTCATTGTTTTTCCCCTAAATATTCCTCCTCCAAACTTCTCTTTTTAAGTAATGCTAAAAACCCATGATTGTATTTGATACCCCTTTGGGTGGATGCCCAGGGAGGCAGTAATTCCCTTCTCTCTCTAATTCTAAAATAATTTAAATTGTATTTTCCTACATTAGAAGATTATTAATTATGGGATTGTTTTCCTTCAGTATAAAAGATGAGGCTTGAAAGGTAGTGTGAGAAATAAAAAAAAAACAACAAACAGTTGCATCGGGCTTTAAATTTTGAAAAATGCATTATAAATATTTTCTCATTTTCTCCTCACTTCGATCCTGGGATTTGGCATTATTGTCCCCATTATACAATGAGGAAATTGAGGCAAATGGTAATTTGCGGTAAATGGTGGCAGGATGGATAGAGCATTGTTCCTGGAATCTGGAAGACTCATCTTCCTGAGTTCAAATCTGGCCTCAGATACTTCCTGGTGGGGTGACCCTGGGCAAGTCACTTAATCCTGTGTGCCTCAGTTTCCTCATATGTAAAGTGAGCTGGAGAAGGAAATGGCAAATGACCCTAGTGTCTTCACCAAGAAAACCCCCAAATGGGGGTGAGAAGAGTCAGATGCTATTGAGAACAAATCAATAGCAACAGCAACAATTTGTCGAGGTCACACATTAAGTATCTGAGGTCAGATTGAAATCAGGTCTTCTTGACTCTAGCTCCAGCACTTTAATCAGAGAGGAAGTGGGCCCAGAAAACAATTGAAAACAGAATTCATAAAAATGACGTTAACACCCAGCATAAAAGTAAAAACATTGCTCTCATATTTTGGCACCAGAGTTCCCTTCATTTTGACAAAACAATTGCTGAATTTATCTTCTTATTGACAAGAGTGTTCCATGAGCTATTCATGCAGGTTATTTCTGGTAATGAGTAAGTTATGGCTGGGTTTTTCAGAGTATTAATTCAGACCCTTTTTATTTGGAATTTGTTATAGGTCTGAATGGTTCTGCACTAAAGTGAACAAAAGGTTTACTAAGAAGGAAAATAAAGCAAAAATAAAAAAAACAAAAAACCAAAACCAAAACTTAGTAAAAGAAATATGCGTAATTTACTCAATAGATCATTTTTAAAAGTCATTTTATATAAGGAGCTTCTAATTATCAGTGGGTCTTATCTATACATAAGGCAGATATAGAGGGTTTTCTTCTTAAAACAAAAAAGGTGTGGCTAGTGTGAGTTTCTTATAGAGATTATGAAGTAGGAGTTTCGGTCTCTAAGGGACTTTAAAGGTCATATGGTCTAATCTCTACACTTTATAGATGGTAAGACTAATTACCAAAGACAGGGAAATCAAGTGAGTTGTCCAACATCTCATGGGTAGTTTTCAGGGGAGCTGAAGCTAAAACCAAGGTCTGTTGATGCATATTCCGTTATATCACAGAGCCTCTTCTTGTAAAATGATTGAGATTTATGTTTTAATTAATTAATCAATCAATGAAAGCTGAGTCTCCTTATCTTGTCCAGGCTAGAAGTGCCTTAGCCACTCACTGGCTGATTTCATTACTATTTGGCATTAAATCATGCAGACCTTTTTCATTTTTAAACCCTTTCTCATCTAGTCTGACTGCTTCCACCTTAGGGGCCTGCCATATTGGTGCTAGACTTGGGCAAGCACTTCAACTGACTTGGCAATTACAGTGCAGAACTCCCAGCCTCAGTTTCTCAGCTCTGAGGGACTCCTGGCCATGACAGAATTTTTAATTCAGTTAAAATTTTTATTTTAATGATTTAAATTGATTTTGCCAATTAGTCTGAAACTAATTGTTGGCTTTTGAGATGCTTTCAGAAATCATTTTCTTAAGAAAAGAGTCTTCTTGAGCACTGCATCACAAAGATGCTTTTTTTTTCTTTTAGAAAAGCACAAAATAGGCCATCAAATTATATAAACATGAGCACATATGGAGTTGTCTTGTTTTGGATTTTTTTTCAGAATTGGTGAAATGTTGTCATCTGGAGCATAGATTGGAACATTGAAATATTGTTTCTCTCCAGGTCATTGGTATTACTTTTAATTACTGTTTTAGCAGAAATAGAAGAGGAACCATACAAAATAGCAGAAAAGGGGATATTACAGTAAATAACAATATCATTTGTTATTTGTCTAGAATTTTGCCCTGTACAGAGTGCTTTTTGGGACATTTTAAAAATTTGAACATCACAACAAATTTTCAGAGTATTTCAGTATTTCAGAGTATAAAAGTGGTAAAGCACCACTTTTTGTTTTTGATTAAGTAGTTTCAGGCATGACCAACTCATCATGATCCCATTTAGGGTTTTCTTGGCAAAGATATTGGAGTAGAGTGTCATTTCCTTCTCCAGCTCATTTTATAAATGAGGAAACTGAGGCAAATAGGGTTAAGTGACTTGCCCAAGATCCCATAGCTAGTAAGTGTCCGAGGTCAGATTTTAACTCAGGAAGATGAGTTTTTCTGACTCTAGACCCAGGGATCTGTGCAATGTACCACCTAGCTGCCCAAAGAAGCTCTCATTATACAGATAAGTAATCATAGAGGGTATAACTTTTCAAGGTCACAGAAATAGTAAGTAGCTAAGTTACTATCAGAACTCAAATCTTCTCGTGTTTGGGCCAGCGATCTTTACTCTAGATCCTATTTTTAGATAGTCACCAGAGTAAAAATTATAAATATAAAGTAGAGAGAAATGCTACCTAGTAGTACAGCAAAGCAAATAATTTACGTTTTAAAGGAAAATTCTAATGAGTGTGATATTATACACTTTGATTTTTAAAAGATAGCCTTTTAAGTTATAAATTAAAATTTAAAAACTATGTGGTATTTTCTACTTATATAAAAGAACACATTATTAGGGAGTTTTTTCCAAAGGGATGGGCAGATTCATAATGTTACTTTGAATTTATGTAACATCTAAGAAGCTCAAAGCATTTCTCATATGTATTCACATAAAGATTCACATCCAGACTTGTGTGTGCACATAGACACACAGGCACATGCATGTATATTTTTATTTCTAATCATTTAGGTGACTTAGGTAGTGATAGTCAATTCATTTAAAAAGTGGGGATAATCCTGTAATCTTAACAGATAAGTGCTTTCATCTATATGGGCATTTTCTTCAGTCTTTTAGACAGGAGTCGACTTAGGTTGCCCATACAGAATAACTCTGATTCTTTTCCTTCCAAAAATTTTCCAAAGGAGAATCAGGTTAATGTGGGGGGGAGGTAGGAAGGGGATTTCATATGTTCTGACTTTACTTTTATTCTTGTGGGATATCACTGATTGTCCATTATTTATCCTTTCCTTTCAAAAGCAGTATTACCACCAACTTCTACTTACAGCCTTTCCTGATTTCTCCCAACCACTAGTGCCTGCCTTCCCAAACTTCTTTGTTTTTAGCTACTTATATATTTGTATTTATGAATTAGATAACTATTCTGTATCTTATATATGTATGTGTTTCCATGTATATAGGGGGAAATCTATATCTCCAGGTATAGATCTATCCATCCATCCATCTATCTATCTATCTATCTATCTATCTATCTATCTATCTATCTATCTATTTATTTTCCCATCTGTCCATCTATCTTCCCATCTATCTTCCCATCTGTCTGTCTGTCTATCTATCTATCTATCTATCTTCCCACCTGTCCATCTATCTTCCCATCTATCTTCCCATCTATCTTCCCATCTGTCTGTCTGTCTGTCTGTCTGTCTATCTATCTATCTATCTATCTATCTATCTATCTATCTATTTATCTTCCCATCTGTCCATCTATCTTCCCACCTGCATGCCTGCCTGCCTGTCTATCTGTCTGTCTGTCTGTCTGTCTGTCTGTCTATCTATCTATCTATTTATCTTCCCATCTGTCTATCTATCTTCCCATCTATCTTCCCATTTGTCTGTCTATCTGTCTATCTATCTATCTTCCCATCTATCTATCTATCTATCTATCTATCCATTTACCTATCTATCTATATCCTCTCTCTGTCTACTATAATATAAAATCATTGTGAGTAGAAATTATTTCATTCTTTCTCCATCTATTCCCAGTGCCTGGTCCACAGTAGGTACTTGGTAAATATTTACTGCTTAATTTCCAATGCACTTATATTATTCCATGCCATAATTAACTGTGTTCAATACTTAACACTCAACTAGACTGACATCTGAGGCTTTGGGCTAGGTGTTAGCTAAACTTTATGCTTAATAAATATTTCCAAACTGACATGCTAAATGTACAGTGATGGTTAACTAATCCTCAGCAGAGTGAATTAAGGATTCACAGCAGGTTTTTTTTTTAAACCCTTACCTTCTGTCTTGGAATTAATATGTAAGGGCTAGACAATGGGGATTAAGTGACTTGCCCAGGGTCACATAGCTGGGAAGTATCTGAGGCCGAACCTAGGACCTCCCGTCATTAGGCCTGACTCTCAATCCTCTGAGCCGCCCAGCTGCCCCCCACAGCAGGTTTTTAAAGTCAAACTTCTGAAAGAAATCTTTATTTGCTTATACAGACAAAGCATAAAGATTTAAATTGGAAAATAATTGTTGAAAATTAGAATCAATCATTCAACAAGTATTTTATGAGTGTCTTCTAGGAATAAATGAATTGGTCAACATTGAGTACAGTTGGATGACAGTACAGCTGTTTGTATAAATTTAAGTATTTTACTGTGTAAGAAATATAACTATTTATAAGTCAGCAACACTATACAGTCAAGGAAAGACCTTAATATATTTATGTGCCTACTTTATTACTTCCCACTGCTGATATGGTTCCTTGGCATCTGTCAATTTTGTGAGGTTCTGGTAATGTTATTTCTGTAAAAGTATTTGAAGATTTTCTTCCTGATTTCCTAGCAGTCAGTTATTTTTAACAGCTACTTATGAAAGACTTTAAAAAAATGTTGGTTCTATTAAGCCAATAAACTAATAATGTTTGTTGTTCAGTCATTTCCTTCATAACTAATTCTATGTGACCCCATTTGGGGAGTTTCTTGGCAGAGATACTGGAGTTGTTTGCCATTTTCTTTTCTAACACATTTTACAGATGAGGAAACCAAGGCACACAGGATTAAATGACTTGCTCAGGATCCCATAGTAAATATCTGAGGCCATATTTGAACTCAGGTCTTCATGACTCTAGGTCCAGCCCTTTATTTAAGTGGCCACATTTTCTCCCATGAAATAAGGATGAAAGATGTGGCCGAATATGTATAATGAACTTTAGAAGAACACCGATATAATTTGCTCCCCAGCTCTTTCCTTCTTTCCCCACCGCCATATTTCTTCCTTTTTTACCTGTGGCCGTTTTCTCTACTGTATTCCACCTTCGACTTTGGGACTTGTCTCCCCATCTCTTGGCATGTTTGCTATAGATCTCAAATACTTTTCTTCCAGCACCCACTGTGTCTTTACTGGCCATTGCCATCACTGAGTCCTGTCACGTGACTTGGGTAAAATCATTTAATGTCTTTACACCTTAATTTTTTCATTTGTAAATTGAGGGATTTGTACTAGATAGATCTAAGGACTCATTCAATTCTAGATCTTGAATCTTAAGAGTCCCTTCAAAACATTTTGCAGAAATTATTCCATGCCTTATTTCAGGGCATAAAAATGACGCAACTTGTGAAAATTATTTTGAATTTCTATCTCAGACCAATTTAATGTTTATTTTATACTTCTATTAGTATGACAACTTTTCTTCCTAAGATTATAGTTTAAAAGGAGAAAACAATCAAATAATTACATTTTTAAAAGAACAAACAACCTTTAAATATTGCAAAAGCTAAAATCCAAAATAAGATGGGATCTTGCCTATTTAAAGTAGCAGAATAGGGCAGTCAAACTAACCACTAAGTTTTTCTGAATTTCTGAAAAATAATCATAAACTCTTTTAAAATAAATACTTATTTCTTTGAAATATATATAGTGTGTTCAGAGTAACTGCTCACAGAATGTTTCCAAATAGTAATCTTCCTAGATGGATCTACTTAAATAAATAACTGATTGTGTATACTAGCAATTGAATGGGTAACAGACAAGGTGCATTAATCCTCATAATTAGCTTTGGTTATATAAAGTATAGACAAGGTAATAACATTAAAATATTATTTATGGACTACTCACACCAAGCCAGATTATCACATCATCAAAGAAGTTTATATTGGTATTATACTAGGATGCTGAGCAAAACAAAACTGGAAAGCCTGTTTTTATTTTTAAGTTATGAAAAATTTATTTAAAAAGCATTTGACAACATGGGTAGCTAACTGGTTTTGGATAATTTGATTTCTACAATCTGAATTTAGAGGATTTAGATATAATATTTTATTTTAGTGGAACATTATATGAAGTCTGACCACATTAGTCCCCTCTTCAAGAATATTGAAAAGTTCTCTTTAGCTTCTAAAATAAAATACAAATTCCTCTTTGATCATGAAAATCCTTTAGACTAACTCCATCCTACTTTTCTAGATTTATTTTCCATTACTTACTATCCCTCTTTTAATCAAAATTACACAATAAATGTCATCTTTTGCTCCTTTGAATTTTGAACAAATTGAGGAATACTTTTCCTCCTCACCTCTATTTCCTCAGAATCACTCTCCCTACTCCAGGTTGAGCTCTAAAACAGGCCTTTCTTATTTCCCCGAGTTTGGTACCTTCTCTCCAGAAACTTCTCTGTCTTCCTCTGCAATGCCTCAAACCAGAAATTGTAAGCTCTTTGAGGCCAGGGACTGTTTCTTTTTTTTCTTTTTCTCTTTTTTTTCTTTATAATCTTTTTCTAATTGTTTCTATCACCTAGCACACAGTGCCGTTCACATAGCAGTCTTTTAATAAAATTCTTTTGGGAATTAATTAAATCTGCTCAAATAGCTATAGACTAGAAAAGCTGGTAAGAAAGTATTGAGCTTGTTGGAGTCAAGAAGACCTGAATTTGGGTTATACCTCTGACAGACTGCGTGACCCCAGGAAGGTAACAGATCACATCCTCACTCTGGGCACCTCTGATGGAACTTTTCAGAGAAGGCAGTAACTGACATTGGCAGAGGATGTTTCCTCATCTGGGATTGGCTGGGCCATTAACTGAGAAGTCTAGAGCCCACCCCTACCAGTAAATTTTACTGGTTGTATTGGAATCTTGAAATAATATTGAGCTAAGCATTGTAGTATACTGGGAAGAGAGCCAGTCTAAGGCATAAAGGCATGAAATCAAAGTCCTTCCTAGATGTGTGTAAAACAGAGTGACTGTGAGCAAATAGAAATATGTGACTCCCCTGTCTTGTAAAGATATTGATTTGCATTGGTGGAAAGGGGTTCTTTATAGTAATGAAATCATACACGAAATGAAAAACCCATATTATGACTTTTTAGATGATGGTCCTCCATCTTGCACAGACTGGACTGGATATAGATTTTTATCATTGTGATCGTTGTTACTTTTATTTTTAATTTATTTTATGGAATAATTGAGATAATATTCCTTGATAGGTATCAGTTTATCTACTTTTAAAATTTAAAAGTTTATCTACTTTAAAAAATTTTAAATGAAAATAAAAAATTAAAAAGTTTACTTTTAAAATGAGAGAAGTAAACTAGATGACCCTTTCAGTCCTAAGTCTATGATTCTGTGAAATTTTTCTAGATTATTTCTCAGGTATTTGAGGATACTAGATGTTTTCTAAAAGCTAAATGCTCTACTGCCCTTTCACAGAATGTCTGTCTTTTTTATGTTTTCATTTTTAGTAATCCACTATGCTTTTTATATGATATTAGACTTTTAAGTAAAACCTTTCTCTTCTGTCTTAGAATCAATACTGTGTATTGGTTCGTAGGAAGAAAAGTAGTAAGGGTTAGAGGGTCACACAGTTAGGAAGTATCTGAGGCCAGATTTGAACCCAAGAGTTCCCATCTCTAGGCGTGGCTCTCAATCCACCGAGCAACCTAGCCACCTCCTCACACTATCCATGGCTATCTTTGATTATTGCTGTCATCATCGTTGAAAATGTCACAGAAAACTGGTAGTTCTTAAAACAGGAGCTTCCCCAATTGTTCAATAAAGGAACATCTCCTTTTTGATGGAATGAGAAAACTTTCCCCCTAGAGTCTATCCCAGCAAAATGTCTGGACTAACATGCTTGCCTCAAGTACTTCAGAATCCCTTCAAACATTCCTGCTGATGTGCCCTTGCATGTCATTTAATATTATCTGGACATGATTTTATAAGTGACCATTGATTTCCTATTAAAGGAGTTCTGTAGTTTCAGGCAATAGCAGCTGTTAATTCTGGATGACATTGCTTAGTAACCCTAGATTGGAAAGAAAAAATTATTATTCTCTGCACTGCTGGCTCTCATAAAAATGCAAGTGCACTCAGTTAACTCCCATTTTCTCTGTTTTCTCAGATGTTCCAGGAAGACTTGGGGTCCCTTGTCTCTTCAAATAATAGTTCCTCTTTTTCCATGACGTTTAATCTTACTAATGAGGATGGTTGAGTGAATGACTGATGATATCAATCTGACTTCTCCTTTCTCCTTACCTAGATCTGGCTCCATGATCAGCCCCTTCAATGATACCCCCAGCTACCATTTTATAATTTAGAGTCCTCTTGACCTTCTTTCATCCTAACCCCATGGCTCCACCATCTGACTTACTAATCCAAAGTTAGCCTTTACAGAGATCATTAAGGTTTGCAAGGTGCCTGTACAAATAGGATCTCATTTTATCCCTACAAACACTCTGGGGGGCGGGGGGATAGATTCTATTACTATCATCCTTATTTTACCCATGAAGAAATTGAGGAAGGCCAAGGTTAAGTGACTTATCCAGGATAACACATGATCTCAGGGTAGATCTGGATTTGGGTCATAAACAGATTTCCAGTGTAGAGTTTACTCTGTCCACAATACTATTTAGCTTGATTTCAATTGGTTGTGAACTGTTGGATAATGGATCAAAATGTAGTAAATTTGATTGCTCCTACATTTAGGCTATATAACTTCAGCTGAATGATGCATAGTAATCTTTCATTTTATTTTTATTATTTCCCTATCCTATTCCCCCAAATAATGAAAAGGAAGGAAAGAAAGAAAGAAGGGTAAAAAAGACAGGCTCCTACTTGGCTCCTCTCTGGAATGAAATAGCCCATTGATAACATATAGGGAATAAATAAAAGGTACTTAAACAGAGTGAAGAAGGATGTTCATAGTTATGGGGGTCAGGAAGAACTGCATTTTTTCTACCTTTTCCAAAGGTCCTGTCCTTATTCCTAACAGAATCTATATTTGGAATTCCTCCCTTTTTTGTCTCCATCTCAATCACTGCCTCCTTCAGGAAACCTTTTTAATCTCACCATCACAAATGATTTCTCTGTCTCCCACCCTCTCCTAGTACATTGGATATCTCTCTAATTTCCCTAAACAATGAACTGTAATTACTGCCTATCATTTTTTATTTGTGTATGTCTCCTCTCTTCTCTGATAGACTCTCTGGCCCCTGAAAGCAAAGACGGGGTCTCAGTTCTCTTTCTTCTCTGGGCCAGCATCTGGCCCATTCCTGATATTTAGGGGAGATTCGTTAGTCAATATACCAGGCTTGGAGTCAGGCAAACCTGTATCCAAGTTTGGTTTTAGATACTTGTTAGCTGTGTGCCTCTGGAAAAGTCATTTAACCTTTCTTTGCCTCAGTTTCTCCAACCATAAATTGGAGATGATCAATCAAAATTGGAGATAATCAATCAAAACACCCCCTTTCCAGGGTTGTTATGAGGATCAAATGAGATAAAGCTCTTAGCAAAGGGCCTGCCTGGTGTATAGTAAGGTGGGATGTAAATTCTAATCATTCTATTGAATGAATGAATGGTTATCTACTGTCTATTTGAGCTTAAAACCCTTCTGGGTTGGGATTCTGAGTGTATTTCAAAATCCTTGAAGCCCAGGGATGGAAAAGATGTTGGAAATCATCTTGTCTTCCTCCATCGTCCTTCCTCTTTTTTTTAGGAGACCTCCAGTGAGGAAGGGAAACCATTCCTCTGGTAAATATCCCAGGCACTTTCAGTTTGTCCTCTTCCATCAAGGATGCACTTGTTGATTACTCTAGTGCAAATATTAATGGTATGGAAATGGAACGTGATCAATGACACATGTAAAACCCAGAGGAATAGTGTGTTGGCTACGGGAGGGGGATTGGGGAAGGACAGGGAAAGAACATAAATCTTGTAAACATGGAAAAATATTATAAATTAATTAATTAAATAAAAAAATTTTAAAAGGATGCATTTGCCTCTCAGCAATGCCAACCCATTGCTTGGACACATATTTACATTGGTCAGTCCCTGTTTCAGGTGACAGACAGACGTTCAGATACTTGCAGTTGGAAGCTGTCATCTCCCTTCCCTCCTCATGCCTTTTTCCAAGCTGTCATACAATGGAAGAGAGAGCAAGGCTTTTTTTTTCCTTTTAAAATTTGAGAGTTTTATCCCTTTTTGCTATTCGCTATTATAGATGACTTCTGTGGCAAGGTATGTGTGGTTAAGCTTATTTTGGTTCCTCTCCCAAACTGTAAAGATCTTCCATCAGTTTGATGAAATTTCTCATTTAGGCCTATCAATAGTTCAGAAGCAATGTCATCATGATTTCTGTCACTACATTTTTCCTCAAATAAGTTATTTTACAGTCTATGAATATAAATTTCTAAGCAAATTAATAATGTCAGGTGTATTAGAGAAGACTTTGTTTAACATACTTAAGGGAATAAACTTTTCAAGCACTTAAAGCTACTATAACAATAACCAAGAAAAATGCTAATAGCAAGTGACCTTTATTTTTCCACTAAAGTGGATTTATTTCACCACATAGTTAATCCACAGTGTGTTATTTTTTTAACTAAAAGTAAGAAAACTGCATTTATCTTCAATTACCGGATAATAGAGACTTTCATTCATGACAGCCTTTCTCACAACTAGTTTGAATGAAGTCCTCCTACAATCAAATGTTGAATTATTATTTGCTTTTAAGTGAACATGACTTTAAAACGATAAAGTAATAATCTATCTTGTTTTCCTTATCAAGGAGAAATTATTTTTTCAGTGGCAAGTATTTTTACAAATCCTCTTGTCTCCACTTACTGATGGGATTTCAGGGATTTTCAAGCGATTAAAAAATCTCTTTAAGAAAGCATGCCTGAAAATGCACCATGTCTGTGATAATTGAGAAAAGAAATCTTCAGTCAGAAAAAAATGCCAGTCATCAATAGAAAGGTTAGAAGGGACTGGAAGTTCAGGCTAATTCCTTTTGTCTGGGACACATGGTTAAAAGTCTCCTTATTATGCTTCTGGGTTCTGCTAACATCTCTGGGATGTGGAAGGGTTTGAAAGTTGGGGGAGTCCTCTTAATGTAGAAGTACAACAATATATATCATTGATCACCAGGTAGACCAGGGACAAGTTACAGCAATTTTGTTCCGTTTGGGACTAGTCACCTTTATATGAATAAAGATTTCACTTGTGTTTCTTGAGTAATTCTTATCAGAGATTCGACCTAGCGTCAAATGTAGTAATGGAGATATTTGGAAGACTTATTTGTAAAAAAGTGGATGATTTATAAAGGGTGGATGATTTTTCTTTTCCCAGAGAGAGATAGGAATAATGATATTCAAACATGGTTTCTTTTCTTTTTAACATTTCTTTTCTTTATTTTTCTTTTTAACATTTCTTTTTCCTTTCCTTTCCTTTCCTTTCCTTTCCTTTCCTTTCCTTTCCTTTCCTTTCCTTTCCTTTCCTGTCAACAAACATAGTTTCTTATAAATGCTAAAAGGGTCTGAGTTTACTGGATTCTTTCTCAGACACCTCCTCCTCTCACCCCAAGTCCCCCAAACCAGAACACTGGCAGACCATTCCATAATTCTTTTGTTTTCTTTGAGTAATTTCGATTCTATTTTGAATAGCATCGTCCTATTCAAATGGAAATTGTTAAAGATTTGTATGTATGTAAGGTGGTTGTACCAACATAATGAACAATGATCTTTGTCCTCCAGAGACTTAGAATACAGTAACAGGGTGTCTTAGCTTTAAGCTTTAGCTTAAAACTTAAAACCAAAGACTTTTGGAACATCTTGTACCTAGAGAGGTCACATCTATTTTGGGGTGAAGGTTAAGTTTAGAGATGATTTGATGAAGGCCTGTTTTATTCTTGATTTTAGTTTAATACCTTCTAGACAAAGAAAATTAACTGTAATCTGGTAGAGGTATGTAGTTCCCAGCCTCGGTTTACTTATTTGGTTGGCTTAGAATATGCGAAAGAGTAGTTTCATTTTAGATCCTGTGCAAGGGCTCCCTGAAAACCCTTTTAATTGATACTCCTCTCTGTAAGATTGCTCCAGGTGTAGTAAGCAAAGGAAGATTGCAAAAGGATTAGATGTCCTCTAAGATTGTTTCTGACCTCAAATCTATGATTGCTTGACTTGAATTTGATTTCTAGTATTTATCTGGCAGAATCACAGGTTATTAAGACATAAAAACTATTATTATTAAATATGGAATAAAACATTTAATGTTTACTGACTAGAAATAGTATTTACTCTGTTGAAGTCTGTCCTTTGGTATGGACATTGGATATTGAAGCGGATATTGAAGAAAATCATTCCATAGAGAATTTGAGTAGGTTTTACTGGCTCATTTTTTATTGTCATGCAAAACACACTTCCATATTGGTCCTTGTTGTAAGAACAAAGTCATATATAACCAAAGCCCCAAAATATAACCAAAAATACACTGACATGAAAGGGGATTCCAACATTCTTTCTCTGGATGGTAAATAGCATGCCCCGCCATAAGTCTTTCAGATTGTCCCAGATCATTGCATGGCTGAGAGTATACTGGCTTATTTTTATAGGCCAGCACAGAGTGGTTCCTTCCAGCCAAGTACATCCTTCCAAGAATCTAGGCCAACTAGTTCAACTTGGGAACAAGTCCTAGTCACAGAAACTCACCCCATGGGAGATGCCAAGGGACGTCTCCAAATCTATCCATTTGTGCCACTGAAATTTAACCCTGAGATTTAACCAGCCTTTTTGACCTTTGTCCACTTAACAAGGTACAGAGGGCTTTATTCACATACTATTATTGATAGAAATGCTTCCAAAAGTCTCAGACAAAAGTTTTCTGTCCTTTTAGCTCGTCAAATTGCTCAAGGAACTCACCTAATCAAGGGGAAAGGAACACGCATCAATTTGGAACCTACCATGTGCTAGGTGCCAGGGAGATGCTTGTTCATTCTTCATTTTCAGAGGACCAATGACATCACAGGGTAATGCCTTGACTTGTGAGTGAATTGGATTTAAGCGAAGCAGAACTGCATGACATTGTCAGTCTTCCAGAGTCCTTGAAGTCTAGAGGCAAGACAAAGTCAGGATGACTGGTGATGCTTCAGAATGCAGTGGATGACTTCAATGTCTGCAGGGTCTGACCAAATTCTCAACCCTCCACAACATCTGATGCAGCTGGCATCCTAGCCTAGCTTTTGGGACAGATTGTTCTCATTTGCCAATTCTTCCAGGAGAAGCCTTCACATTTTGGGGGAGACATGCCTCTCCTTCACCAATAGCTTTGAGGTCTGTTAGTTGCACCCAACCTGGTTATCCCATATATCCCACAGATATTTAATCATTTACTTTAATTTGACTCATTAAATCAGCCCCAATTATGTAACTGTGTTTTCTGCACTCTTTGCATGAAGTTCAGGTCAGTAGAGAAACATTTTTATAGAAAATATGAATCTTAAATAAAAGGCTTTGATGGTGGTTGGACGTTAAGCTAGAAGGATGGAAAACTGAAATCGTCCAGTTATGTGACATCAGAACAGAACATACAGATCTAGATGATTTGCATCTCTACTGAGAATCCTTTTAAAGAGAATCTCCACTCAAATCCCATTCTAGTTCCTCATTTTAATGAGGTTCTTAGGAGCAGCACCAATAGAATGCAAGAGAAGGAAAATAGAAGAATTTAGTGTAAAACTCACCATGTTTTACATCAGATTTCCTGGGGATTGAATCCTGGTAATAACAACTTCTGTGCTGTGGGAACTAGAGTGAGTTGCTTAAACAATCTTGAGATTCAGCTTTTTCCTTCTAGCATCTTAGACATATATTGGAGCCTGGTCATAACGCCTTAGGGGCCATGGCTAAAACTTGCAATTACAATGCTTATTCTCTCTACCTTACTGTGCTGTTGTAAGGATCCAGGAAACAGATGAAAAGCAAACGAAGCTCTTTGTGAGTTATTCTGGGCATAGAATGAATTCTGACTGCTCTTATTCATACTTTTCAAAGTGTTTACTGATATCTGGGGTCCTCTAAAATCCTTGTATTTCTGGGGGTTATTAGTAAAAGAATGACTAAAATATAAAATTTTTAAAGTATCATCACAGAATGATTATTTGTTATAGGACTTTAAATTCTGATAGTTATTTGTCTTTAGGACTGTTAAAGGTTCATAGGATTTAGAACTTGAAGTGGACTTAGAAAAAAATTAATTAAAATAGAAGGGCAGCTAGGTGATACAATGGATAGAGTCTTAGGACTGAAGTCAAGAAGACCCATCTTCTGAGTTCAGATATTTACTAGATCTATGACCCTGGGCAAGTCCCTTAACTCTGCCTCAGTTTGCTCATCTGCTCCTCTGAAGAAGGAAATGGCAGATCACTCCAGTGGGTGTCATAAAATATTCTGCCACTTAAATTGAGCTGGCTTGTCATTGTTTGGAGATAAATCCATATGACTATTGAGAGTCAAAGCTTCTTAGAAGTGCTGGCACTACTTTAGACTTGTTTAAATGTGCCCAATCCAGAGTCTAGCATCAAGGGTTTTTCCAGTGGCTATTGCTGGGTTAGAGTTGGCCCTGTGAATTCTATCTCCATTTTCTGAAAAGAATCAACATGATGGATAAAGGTTTTGACCTGGAGTCAGGAGAGACCTAGTTTCAAATTTGGCTTCTAATAAACATATTTGTATATGTTTATATATATATATATGTAAATATGTATATACACACTTACATATATGTATTTTTGCTATATAACCACATACAAATCAGTTAACCTCTCTGAGCCTCAATTTCCTCATCTGTAAAGTAGGGATTATAATACCAGAGCATAGGATTGCTGAGGACCATAAAGTCAGAAATCTCCTATGCATTAACTTACTTTTTTCCTTATTGACATAATAAATCTCATCCACAAGTGTCCCAGCCTCTCCACCCTTCCAGCATCAGAGAAGGTATTATCCAGGAGCCTGGCATTCATATAAATTGAGTCTTTCATGTTTTACCTTTCAGTTCATTTTTTGAAGGCAACATTCAGTTTATTATTCCACCATTAATTCTGTTCCTGTGTATCATTTTCTCCTGGTTCTACTTATTTCACTATTCATTATCTCCTATAGTTCTTTTCAAGGTTGTTTTTTTTTTTTTAATCAGCCCGCTCATTCCTTCTTTTTTATTTCTTTTTTTACTTTAAAAAAAATTATTTGGTTAATTTCAAACATTATTCCTTGGTTACAAAAACCATATTCTATTCCTCTCTCCACTCCCCGCCCCCTGCCCTTTCCATTGTCGATGTGCAATTCCACTGGGTATTACATGTGTTCTTGATCAGAACCTATTTCCGTGCTGTTTGCACTAGGATGTTCCTTTAGTGTCTATATCCCCAATCATATCCCTTTCAACCCCTTTAATGAAGCAGTTGTTTTTCTTCTGTGTTTCTACTCACATAGTTTTTTCTTTGAATGTGGATAGTGTTCTTTCTCATAGATACCTCCTGGTTGTTCATGATCACTGCATTGCCATTAATGGAGAAGTCCATACATTCGATTGTACCACAATGTATCACAGTCTCTGTGTACAATGTTCTCCTGGTTCTGCTCCTTTCACTCTGCATCAGTTTCTCGAGGTTGTTCCAGTTCCCATGGAATTCCTCCACTTTATTATTCCTTGATGCTCATTCCTTCTTATGACACAATAGTATTCCATCACAGGCATGTACCACAATTCATTTAGCATGATGAGCATCCTCTCAATTTCCAATTCTTTGCCACTATGAAGAGAGCTATTTTAATATTTTGGAACATATGAGTTCTTTTCCCTTATTTCCTTGGGAAAGAGACCTGATCTAAGGGTATGCAGTTTTAGAACTCCCCGGGTATAACTAAAAATGGATAGCTATATCAGTTCCTAACTCCACCAAAAGTATATTAGTGTCCCTCTTTTTCCATATTTCCTCTAACATTTGTTGTTTAACCCTTTTTGTCATTTTAGCCAGTCCGAAGGGTAGGAGGTGATATTTCAGAGTTTTTTGGTTCACATTTCACTAATCAGTAGTGATTTAGAGCATTTTTCATATATCGATATATAGCTTTGATTTCTTAATCTGAATGTTGCCTGTTCCTATCTTTTGGTGATTTATCAATTGGGGGATGGCTCTTATTATATTCTGTATGTATTTTAGATATGAGACCTCTGAGAAGTTGTCCATAATATTCCCCCCCCCACCATTTTCTGCTTTCCTTCTAATATCTTGGCATTTATTTTATTTGTGCAGACTTCTTAATTTAATATACTAAAAATATCTATTTTATATTTCACAATGTTCTTCATCTCTTTTTGACTCATAAATTCATTTCCTATTGAATAGGTAGCATAATTTACTTATATCTTCTTTTATATCTACATCATGTATTCATTTTGATTATATCTTGGTGAACGGTTTACAATATTGGTCTATACCTAGTTTCTACCAGTCTACCTCCTAGTTGTCACACCTGGGACAATTACTTTATAGTTCATAATGCTCTGGCTATGGACTCATGTATTCAACTGGTATTCTTACAGAGGGTTGCCCAGGCAGGTCACCAAGATGAAGATTCTTTAAGAGTAGCCTTCATTTCAGCCATTGGAGAATGGAAATTAATGGCCTTGGCCTATATAGTCCATCCCTCTATCTTATTTTAGGGATAACTTTGATACTCTAAGTGGAAATGGCTTTCTTGAGTACTTACTTAACATTCCACTTTATTTTTTCTCACTGTAAAGTGTAAGGGTAAATTTTGAGTTGTGACTGAATACAAATTTAATTGGTCACCAGGGATTAATTCAAATTCCAAATAAAATACTCAAGTGAGTTTGGAAATTTTATGGTGGTTTAATTAATATAGAGGGAAAGAATTAAGAAGAAGAGAGAGGGAAAAGGGCATAGAATTTCTCTGGCCTAGCCTGAGCCAAGGGGAGTTCAAAGACCTTCCAGCCATGAAGCTTCCTCCGAGATGAGGAACCTCCTAGGAGGATGGCGTATTTAGGAAACTAAAGGAAAAGAAATCAGCCTAAACTCTGAGAGAGCTCAGTGAAGATACCCCACCTGAACTAGGCTACTAAACTTCTCCCAGTATTGTATCAAGGAAGCTCACTGCCAAACCTGGACAATATCTGCAGGCACACCAAAATGCCAAGACACTCAGCACGCTGCCACCAGCCACCTCTCTGCAAAAAGCGAAAAGAGAGAGGAAGTGACGTGAAATATATAGACCGTTTTTACATCATTTCTTGTGTCTCACATATACCAATGGTAGCTTAAGCTTGACTTAGGACAGCCCAGAGGGTCTGTCAGTTGTTTCTGATTTGTCATTTTTTAGCACATATCTGTCATAGGCCATCCTTCTCAATACTTAATCCTTAAGTAGGGGTGTAGACATTCCTGTTTTGTTAGACTAAGCAGGGTGGAGTAAATCTAAAATTCACAAAAGACATATTGCTTTTAAACTTTATTTATAACCATTTCTAGCATCTGCAGTATTGTTTATCTGGATGCAATCCACAAGAGAATATGTTCATGAGTGGGATTACAGATATTATCCTTTATTTGCCCAGTCACACAAGTGTCTGAGACCAGATTTGAACTCAGGTGAGTCTTCTTGACTTTGGATCTGGTAGGAACTCTATCCACTAAGTAACCTTGCTGCCCTTGAGTTTCAATTTGATGATATTCAATTTCCCTTGAAGTTCTATGAACCTTTGATGCCCTTAAAGCCAAAATAACTCTCTGAATTTGAAGTCGTATAATTTATTTTTCTCACAAAGGAGAAGAATTTTTTTTAATTTCCAGCTCATTTCCCAAGTCCCTCATTAACAGACTGGTTTCCCAGATCTCCACCCACAAGATTCCATGTTATAGACAATTTTTTTCTCTTTCTCAATCCCCATCAAGTTACTTTTTTTTTGTGGTTTGATCCTTCAGGGTTCTGCTAGACATTTAGCACTTTAATCTGTTGAATTAATGCATGGGAGGGGACTGGTTCATAGAACAAATTATTAAATGAACTCAGTGAAGGTTAATTCTGCATTTGAATAATGGTTTTCAAAAGGAAAGTCTCTTCCCTGTTGTGGGGCTCAGTTTCCTCCTCTCTAAAATGAGAAAATTGGATTAGATGATCTCTTAGGGACCTTCTAGCCTCTCACAATCTGAATCTAGAATACCTTTGGCCTAAACCAGGAATCATCATGAGGCAATTTCAGATATAAGAGGTAGACCAGTGAAGTGGATATATTTGGACAGAGTAGTCTTTCTTGGTGGTTTTTCCATCCGACCTTCAAGGGAGCTGCTGATGGTACAGGACCACATAAAATAGAAGCCAAGTACTGCATCTTTCTTTGTAGACCTGTGGGATGGGTGGGCTGCTGTGCAGGTGAATGAGGCTTCTCATCCTGTTGTCTCTGCAGGGAGGGGAGGAAGGTCAGTGTTCTGTGTCCAAGCACTTTGGTTTCTGGATTTAGAATGAGAGGACGAGTGGAGCCCCTGTCCCCAGGCTCATGCCCATCAGTCCTTCCTTACAGTTCTTGCACATGTTCTCAGCCAGCCACTAAAACTTACTGGTCCTAGGATTGTAAAACCTCCAAGTGGAATATACACAGGCAGCCTGAAGGTTTATGCACTCTTTAACTGCAATTTTCTCTTCTGGAATCTGTAGTGGCTCCTGGTAAATTATTGAAAGCTGGAGGTTCACAGAGTTGGAAGGGACTTGAGAGACCCCCTAGCCTGCCTGTCCCCTTCCTTTTACAGAGGAGGAAACTGAGGCTGCCAGAGATGTCAAGTGATTTATTCAGGGTCCCACAGGGAATAAATTGCAGAGATAGAGTGCAAATCATATCCTTTGACTTTGAACCTGGTATTTCAGTGACTATGCCATATGGCCATCTTTTTTCCTGTCATGTATCCATGATTACATGTGAAAAATGCAGCCATGCATACCCTATTTTTGACAAGTAGAATTTTTCCCATTTCTATGTGATTGACAAAACAAACAGAATAGGACAATAAAAAGGAATATAGTTGATGTAGAAAACAGAGACAGCAAGCCAGTTCAATAATTTTAATAGTTTGTGCTTGGATTGTTTCCTCAGAGTTTCTAAGATATTCTCCCATTCCGTTTATCATTTTATTTTTTTAATTAAAAAAATGTTTGTCACATTAAAATTCCCAGATATCCCTCTGCCCCTATCCCTCCTGCACTAGAAAAAGCATTATTTGACAGAAAAATAGATGTATATGTAAAACTATATCTTGCTTGTCTCTATTTAACAGTTCTTTCTCTGGAGGTGGACATCTACAAGTTATTTTCAGAGCATCCCAGTTGGGCTTTTGGAATTGACTGTTTCCCTCTGTAGCTTTCCAATAATAATGATGATGATAACTAATATTTATATTCACTGTGCTAAGTGACTTACAGATGCTATCATAGTTCATCTTCATTACAACCCCAGGAGAGTTATGGGTTATTATTAACCCCATTTGACAAAAGAGGAAACTGAGGCATATAGAGAGTAAGTGTCTTGCCCAGGGTTCATAGCTAATGAGTGTCTGAGGCAACATTTAAACAAAGGTCTTCCCCACTCTAGTCCTGGCACTCCATTTACTGTGTCACCCATCTGATGCTCTATCATGATGACTAAATGTGTCAACTAACTTTTTTTCTTTGGGGACAATGGCAGATATTGGGATTTGATCTAGCTAAATACTATATATAAGAGCCTTTCCATTTTGTTTTTGTCTTTTGTGTGAATATAGATCTCAAGTAACTTGAAATTGCTTCTATAAAAATTAAATTCTATTTTTCCTTTTAAACATTATTTTATTTGGTCATTTTCAAACATTATTAAAATTAATTCCTTAATGTAAAAAAAAGGGAAAATATATGTCCCTGTACATAGACAAATATTATGGAAATAAAACATGGGGTGAACTCAATTATCTTTTTTCAGATTTGGGACCTTGTAGTTGAATGGTTTTAAACTTAAATTTGGGGTTTTGTGAGCACAGAATGAATGCGTGTACTGTGTACTCAGAATAGAAGACATTAGTCTGTCTTCAAGAACTGTAGACTTGGAAACACATTTAAGTGGAAAAGGAAAACTACTTGGCAAAATAGATGGAGCCAAGCAAAACTTTTTTTGCAAGTAATGAATATTTACTGAGGAAATGAAACTATGCAGAAAGCAGGGATATTGCAATCCTCTTCCTGGTAAAGCTGAGTAGCCAAGGGATTAGTTAATTGGCACCTACTCAGGGATACTACAGATAAGATACTTGGACAAGCCTGACTTGTAGCCTATCAACCTCAATGAATCCTATTAAGGGTTTGCAGTGGAGAAGGTAGCTTCAACATTTTGAAAAGGTTTTCCAATTCTAATTCCTGAATTTCAGCTATGTGAATATTTATTAATATTTATTTATTGTAATATTTATTGGGAAAGGAAATTGGATAGGAAAACAGGGGGATAATGGGAGGATTGTGGCAGGAGATGGAGGAGTTAAGGGAGAGAGGGAACACTGCTTGGTGAGGCAAAGGAGGGAGATGCCCCCTGCTGAGAGGAACAGCAGGGGTCCAATGAGGTTTGTTTGTCTTTAAATGACTGAAACTGAAGTTTAGCTCCCTCTATGACCAGAAAAGATAGTCCACTTATCTGACTGCAAACTCAAATAACATAAAGTTTAATAACTAGTTGGGATTGGAGTTTTTCTCAGCTTCAGACCTGAGGCCAGGCCCCAGAGGCTGGCGGAGAGTTTGTCCCACTCCCTTCTACTCTTGTTGTTCTAATTCAGAATCTTAGCAGCAGACAGAAAGCAAACAAGAACAATTCTGACCTTTAGAAGCCTGTGTCTTTGGGCTGAAGCAAGAAGAGCATGCCACTCCAGACTGGGCTGAACAAGCTCCTCTCTCCTCCAACACCAGGAAGCAAGTCCCACCCAGCAGGAAGGAAGTGCTAGTCACAAGACCCAACTGCCACTCCCAGTTGGGCCCTTCCCCCACAAACTGTCAGTCTTCTTTCCTTTCCACAATGCTACCTGAAATGTTTTCCATTTTTTTTTGCCTTTCTGTATCTTTACTGGTTTATCTATAACTGTTGTCTACAATTCTTGAGTTTTTAAAAATGTCTTCTTTTCTGAATACACAGTATACACATTCATTCTGTGCTCACAACCTCCCCCCCAATTAAAACATACAACTGTAAAGTCTCAGAATGAAAAATAAAAGATAATTTGGTTCCCCCCAAGTTTTTTTTCATAAAATTTGCCTATATACAGGGACATATATATTATTCCCTTTTTTACCATTAAGAATTTACAGTTTTAAGTCATTCTGTTCTTTCTGGCCAGGAAGCAACCTTTACATAGCTAACCTGTGACAATGACATTGCCTAGATTTCAAAACTATTCTGTTTGTTATATGGAACTCAAATGGTGTTACTTATCCGACGGCAGGTATCTAATTTTAGCCATAGATGTATCACTCAAAAGCAAGAGAGATGTTAATTCTTTTTAGAGAAAGTATAAAATACAGCTAAGTTACCCTTTTGTATGATTCCCTGAATTTTGCTGGATAGCTCTATGGTAGTAGATCCTGAAAATGGAGTCCTTTTCTTGTGACAATCCTCAGCTTTTTGTAGGAAATACTTTTAAAGAAAAGTTTTAAGGTAGTGCATGGCACTTTGATCCCCTGTTTTGATCTCACTCCTTCCTATATGATTTCATTGTAGTCTTCATTTGGCAGCAGTATAGGGATATTTTCACCTCTGTTAACATTTTGAATCCTGCTCAGGTCAGTAATGACTGTGAATGAGCTTTGATAAGCCATATTTGGGGAGGACAAGAGAACCTTTACGCTGTGAGGTTTAACTAAAGAGGACAGATATCTGTGTCACAAAACCATCAAATGAGAGCTATTTGTGGTCCCAGTGGAGAAAGCTTTACTTTCACATCTTTGTTGGGATTTCTGTCTGATCTGTGCTTTGATAATCCTGGTGGTTCTTTGGGTGTTCTCCTATACATGAGTGGTAAAGTGTCAGGAACTAAGATGAAAAAGAAAGCTAAAAATTTAAATCCTTCCTGACATAGTGAGGCTAGTTATGTTAACCCTATGATTTCATTTAATTGGATGTTGGTTTAGGGGGAAATGGAGTGAACTCTGATTTATCATTTAAAAACAAAAAAATAACTCCAAAAATCAAAGTGCTTAGAAGCCACATTTTATTCTTTAATCAACTTGGGTTGAAGCCTAAGCAAGTGGAAAATAAAAACAAGCAAATAGAAATAGGATCATAGACTATGCATATTACTGGACTTGAGCTTTACGTCGTTGAAAACTATTTTTGTTTCCAGAATATTCATTTTTGTAAGCAAATAATCTTATAAAACCAAAACCCTAAAATATACTCAAATGAATAGGTGAAAAATCGTGTGCTTCCGTCTGCATTCTGACTCCAACAGTTCTTTCCCTAGAGGTGGATAGCCTTCTTGATCATAAGTCCCTCAGAATCATCCTGTATCCTTGTATTGCTGTTTAGTAGTGAAGTCTACCACACTAATTATTCCACAATATTGTGTTACTGTGTGCAATGTTTTCCCATTTCTACTTCATTTGTATCAGTTCATATCAGTCTTTCCATCTCTTTCTGAAATCATTCCTCATAGCACAATAGTATTCCATCACTGTCATATACCACAATTTGTTCAGCCATTCTCCAATTTAGGGATATCCTTTTTGTTTCCAATTCTTTGCCACCACAAAAAGAGCAGCTATCAATATTTTTGTACGATCAGGTCCTTTCCCATTTTTTGGGGGGGGTATCTCTTTGGGATAGTGAGCTAGTGGTGATATTACTCAATCGAAGGTCATGCATTCTTTTATACCCCTTTGGCGTATAAATCATCCAATAATCATCCAATAATCAGCCAATCATCCAATAAATCATCATTCCAAATTGCCCTCCATAATCGTTAGACCAGTTCAAAATTCCACCAGCAATTCATTAGTGTCCTAATTTTGCCACATTCCCCTCCAATATTTATCACTTTTCTTTACTGTCATATTGGCCAACCTGATAGGTATGAAGTGGTACTTCAGTATTGAAAAATGATATATTTAAATCAATTTCTGGACTTATTTTTGCAATGAATATTTATAATGGCTTCACTTTTATCTTCTTTTTATCGGGTTCTTTGTGTTCTTAAAGATGTATAAAATCCAAGTCAAGGGCTTTTTTTCAGTGAATATGAACAGTAAAAACTATATCAATGCAAAATAGTTACATTAGATGAAGTATTTAAATTTCAATCAACATTTTCCAGTCCCCTACCTGGGCCTAAGATAAGGCATTAACTGTGGGTATATCAATAAAGAGACAGGTGTGAGAGAGGTGAATGCAGAAGCAATTGATTGACTTCAGGTGAGAAATTGAGAATAATGCCAAGAATTCAGATGTGGCAGTCTTGAGAAATTATAGAGAATTTGGGAAGGGTTAATTTTTTTAAGGTTTCAGGAAACTGAGGCACAATTTTAGGCTGTTCTGCAAAGGACTCAGTAGAAAGGTAGAGCCAGAATAGAGGGGGCAATATGCTGGGAAAGATGGAATGGAATAGAATTAAAACTACCTGGAGATAAGGAAGAGGATGTTGAGGAGTTTTGCATTGAAGGGCAGAAGAGGGAGATTTTAGTGAATGGCTTTTATTTTCTCAGTAAATTATGGGCTCATACCCCATATTGAGAGAAGGGGCTGAGGGGGAAGGTGTGAGAGACCTTGGGAGAGAAGAAAAGTAGCCTCAATGAGGAGTGGGATAGAGAATCCCTAAGGGGAGGGAGGAAATGACACGGGGAGGTGTCAGTGGACTGTGCTGGGCTCATCCTTTGCATGACTTCACCAGTTTCTTTCCTGAGCACAAGAAGAGGTAGATAGAAAATGAATGGTGGGACTCATCCACAGCAAAGGCTTGACAAGCAGTAATTGATAAAAGAAGAAAAGGGATATAGAATTAAATGAAAAAAGAGAAGTAAGAGCAGGGAAAAAAGCCTGGGAGAGTACAAAGGAGAAAGGGGATTCGAGGTCATAATGAGGATGAAGAATAATTTAGTAGACTTAGTAGAAGATATTTGATATTGACAAGAGGAGCATCACTGAATGAGGCTGTCTTTATACTTAAATCCTTATTTAAAATATAAATATACTTAACATAAGAAAGAAAAGAGTGAGAAATGATCAAAACCATTATCATGACTAGCATTTATAGAGCACCTACGGTATGCCAGGTAATTTGCTAAATGCTTTATAGATATTCTTGCATTTGATCCTCACGACAAGCTGATATCATCCCAATTTTAGAGTCAAGGAAATTGACGCAAAAAGAGACCAAAAGAGGGTGCAACTCCGTGGATTGAGAGCCAGGCCTAGAGATGGGAGATCCTAGGTTCAAATCTGGCCTCAGACACCTCCTAGCTGTGTGACCCTGGGCAAGTCTCTTCACCTCCATTGCCTAGTCCTTACCGTTTTTCTGCCTTGGAACACAGTACAAAATAAAATGTTAGATTAAGAGCTCCAGCTTGAGCAGCCAGGTGGTGGAGTGGATGGAGTGCTCTGCCTGGAACCTGGAAGAGGAGGGACATTGGAGCCCAGCCATGTGACCCTGGGCAAGTCACCTAACATGTTTGCCTCAGTTTCTTCAACTGCCAAATGAAGATAATCATAGCACCTACCTCGTTCAGGTAATGGTGAGGATCAAGGGCTTGGCACCTTTTGGAACTGCTAAAAGCTCTACATGATTTAAAAAATTTCAATTTTGGGCCCAACTCATTGTCCAAAGGTAGCAGCTGTCCGGGATGTGTGATCGAAGGGGACTCACTCAGTGGGCTGTCTCTGTAACTATGGCTCAGTCTTGTTAGGATGCATTTTTCATTGGCTTGCTTTTTCCTATATGGATTACTAAGAAGATTTCTTTTGAGAGACTATGGATTCCACTGAGGAGCCCCTGAACCTTGAGAGGTTGTGTTTTACCAACAGGAACATCACATCAGGAACACTTCACCAACTACAAAGAAGTCCCTCTTCCATTTAGATTTACAGTGGATGTTTTTCACCTAGAGGCAAATGCTTTCAGTAGACATATTTCTCTCTGTTTATTCCTCATTTGATATGGATAATAGAACTCTCATGAAATGAAACTGCCTCAGTAGTCCATCTATTAAATAATCAGATGTAATCTTAAATACACTGAGGAGATGCCTTGTTGAATTAGAGCATTTAAAACTGTTTTGCTCTAGTGAATCAAATAATTATTTAATAACCAACAAAACAATAGAGCCAATTGAAACTTGGGTTCTCTGCAAAAGCCTCCTGGTGCCCTTCTCAATTTCACAGAATCATAACATCTCAGAAAGAAAATATCTTTGACATTATCTAGTCCATCTCATGTCTAACCAAGAAATCCTTCTACAATATCCCTAACAAGTGATTACCTATCTAGTCTGTGATAGAAGCTGGAACCCATTTGCTTGCCCTGGGTCAGGCATGCCACATAGAATCCTTATAATTTCACTATCCATATGATAAATCCACATTTAATAATAAATAATAATAAAAACAATCCTCATAATTCCACTTTAGCCTTTAAGAACATGAAGACAATCACTTTTATGTTTCTATAAAATAATTGATTATTTGGGCTAAATATCACTTTAAGTCCATAAGTTGCTTTAGGCAAATAGACCATCTTGCAACTAGTTGCAGAAAATGAAGAAATAGGAAAATTCTATGAAAATATGCCCCAATTCTCCAAATTAGATACCTTCATACTTGCTTTCAATGCAAACATTCCACCAAAAAGTCTTAAAATATTGATTCAGGATGAATAAATCTGAGGTCAAAGATTTGTAGATTATTCAGAAAATTCTTGCCTACAAAGCATCAATACTTTCTTAAGGCTGGAAGTCAGAAGCTAACAGATATGGTTAACATCAAACAATAGCACAAAAAATTAAACAGAATGCCTAACTGACTTGAATAATTACTGATATAGGAGTTTCAGAATAAGCTATCTCAATGGATTCAAGATCATTGAATGACTAGAGAAAGGGTAACCATTTATTCTCAATGAGAAGTAAAAATTAGAATAAAAAGATATTGGGTTTATATAAAATAGCTCAAGTTAAATGAATTTATTATATAAACTCTTAGCCATGAGGAATAGATAAAGGTAAAGGCCTTGACTGTGTATTGCCATTTCTCTAAAAGTTTAAGTGAGGTAAATCAGATGTCACAACAGGGAGGCTCAATAAGACCAAAAATCCCTACTCATCAAATACTTGATCTGACCAACAAGAAAGGCATGGCAGCTAAAACTAGCACTAGTTTAGAATATAAACATGTTCATAAAATATTATGGAGGAATATGAAGGAAAATTATTAGCAATGTTGCCTCACCAAAGAGTAAAAATCAGCAAAATAGAAAATAAGCCTATAGAAAATTTGGAAGTCTCGAGTATGTCATTTATAGATGAGGCTGGGAAGAAAATAGATGTTAAAAGAAACTGAATTTCTATCCTTTTTAACAAATTTTTATCAGTGACAATGGATTCAACACATTTAGATTTTGACATGTCAACTCTCATGTACTACATGAAAGTATAGACATTGGATAAGAGAATTACAACTGGAAAAGGCTTTGAGATATTATTGTTAAACTCACTTATTTTTACAGATGCAGAAGTAACACTCAAGAAAATAGTCAGAAGTAAACGCTGGACCTGACCAAATACATGTGGACCAGAAGTCTGCTAGAGGCAGAATAAATTTAAAGGCACTCAGGGATTGATTTTCAAGATAACTCAAATAGGGAAAAATTCCAAAAGAATGGAAAAAATCAAGAATTATATAAAAAAAATCAAAAGAAGACTTTGGGGAACTACCAAACAATATGATTACTTTTTTTTATTTCTACAAAGTCTTTATGAAAATAGGCTACAGAAGCCTTGTGAATGCTTTTAATAAATAAAAAAGAACATAGAGATATTATTATCACTCTTCCTGCCCATCTGAGGTAAATAGGAAGATAATCAGCAACTACTAGCTCATATACAAAATTGGAAATAATGGGTAAAAATTGAAGAGGAACAGATTTGGGTTTACTGCAGAAATGTTCTAATGACTAGTGATTCCCAAATTAAATTAACTCCCTTGGGAAGTAGTGGTTTTTACTTTATTTGAGGCCTTCAAGGCACTTAACTACATATTACAGAGAGAATGACAGTCTTCCATTTCTCTGAGGCCTTTCACTATTCCCAAAAGCTGTAGACTGACCCAGTTTAACCAAGCTGGATATAAAGTTTCATTGCTTTATGAAGACTGTTTTAAAATAGGCTACTCTGTACTATTTTGAGATATCAAGTGTTTCTGGGATCACTGATTGCCTGGGTACCCCAGTATGGCAGCTGGTTAGAAAAACAAAAATCAATTATTCCATTTTATTATATCTGAGTCAAAAGATAAAGAGTTACCAGAGATCCATGGGGCATGCCTAAGAATAGTAACATTTTACTTTTTTCCCATTAAAACACCTCCACATATTTTATCTCAGTGAATCTTTATAATAACCATGTGAGACCAAAAAAGGCATTATTTTAATTTTTTTAAAGATGAAGAAATTGAGTGTTAAAGTGACTTGTCCAGAATCAAATAGCTGATGTTATAGAACTGGCAATAGAGCTGGGTCATTCCTCCTACCACATCGTGGACTCTTGAGAAAAGGAGAGTTTGTGTTTTCATGAGGAGGTCCTGGAAACAGTCTTCCATCTAAACAAAACACATGAGACATATTTCCAGTCACTTCTTATTTATATATATATTTTCCTGGCTCTTTTTGTTTTACTTTGCGTCAATTATACATGCTTCTTAGATTTTCTCATTTCCTTCATTGTCTATTCTATTACATACCTAGGCCTTAATTTCTTCAATTGGTCACCTAGGATCCACGTTTACTACAGAAGTGCTATTATAAATATTTTTGTAGATTGAGGGCCTCTTTTGTCACTGACAAGAGTATTTGTCAGGTTATACTGGGGGATATTTATCAACTAGCACCCAACCCCTCCAAAAAAGACCAAACTGCATGTCAAACTTGTAATTATAATCTGATTTATTGTTTTCTCCATTAATTTCTTAAGTCTAAACAATCAGAATGATATATCAAGCCTTAATGTGTGGTATTGGCTGATTTCTTAGGGGTGATTTTCTGAGATCAGAATGAAACTTTTTCCTTCTCTGTAGTGGATTTGAGCAGGTCTTAGTTACAACTTATTTTATTCATTTCTTTTGATTTTTAATGTGTTTCTTTAATAATCAGATCATATCCACCTTAAATTCATCACATTATATACTGATAAGATAGAAGTTAAAAATCTAATTTCTACCAAGGTATTCCAGTCTTCCCATCTAATCATATCAAATAGAGAGTTCTGTCTTAGGTAATAGATGTTTTCAGAATTATTGAAAACCAAATTACTTAGTTCAGTTATATCTGATTTTTCCACATTTATCTCTTATTTTTTTTTACCAGTACCAAGTATTTTCCAGGATTACTGTTTTTATAATATAGATTAAAGTCTGGAAAGTAGTATTTGTCCTTTATTCTTACTTTTTTCATTATGTCCCTTGATATTCTAAGATCTTTTGCTACTGCAAATAAAATTTTGTTATTATTTTGCCTAGCTCTAATTTGATTGTTATAATAACATCAAATACATAAATTTATTTGATAGTATTGTCACTTTCATAATATTAGCACAACCGTCCCATGAGCTTTCCCCAGTTATTCAAGTTCTTTATTTATTTAAGGAGTATTGATTTCCAGGTAGTCTTATGCATTATAGTTATTTTGAATTTTACTTTCCTTTCTGTTAATATCGTGTGCATTTTTCTATCATTAAATAGAAATATTTACTTATGTTTGCAGGAAGGAATGGTTGGGGCAGGGAAGAGGGAGTGAAGAAGGGTATTATAGCTTGCAACTTTATTGGAACTATTGTTGATTTTCCAACTAAGCCATCATGTACTTTTATCACCTCTTTGTCTTAATTTTTTTTTCTCCTTATGCTCTTAAAAAACAAACAAACAGGAGACAGCTGGGTGTCTCAGTGGATTGAGAGTCAGGCCTAGAGATGGGAGGTCCTGGGTTCAAATATGGCCTCAGACACTTTCTACCTGTGTGACCCTGGGCAAGTCACTTAACCCCCATTGCCTAGTCCTTACAATACACTGTATTGATTCTAAGGCAGAAAAACTCTTACCTTCTTCCAGCTTGCAATCAAAACTAAGTAACTAGACAGTTAGGGTTAAGTTGCTTGCCCTTGGTCATATAGCTGGGCAGTATCTAAGGCCAGATTTGAGCCCAGGACCTCCTGTCTCTAGGACTGGTTTTCAATCCACTGAGCCACCTACCTGCCCCTCTTTATGCTCTTAATTTCTTTCTCTTTTTATTGTTATTGCTAAGATTTCTAGATTTTTTTTTGAAAGTGAGATGATCTTGATCATCCTTAGAGCTTAAATGTAAATCTATTTTGATTATAGGGAATAATTTTTTGGATAAATTGTTGTATTCTTAGAGTCAAGAATTTGTTTTTTAAATCAATATCAATTTAAAAATTGGACAATATTTTTCTTTCTTTATCCCTTCTCACATAAAATATTTGAATTTCTCAGAAAAGGAGGTTTTGTAGAATGCTTTCTTTGTGAGTTTTTGGACATGAAGAACTATCATTCATAGAATTCTCTTGTATATCTCTCTGGACCAGCATTTTGAGTTACTTTGCAGTCAAGTTCAAAATCTTTTCTAGAGACCGATCTTTATTATTATTCTGTTAGCTTGATTATTTATATGTATATTGTTAGAAAATCTTTTATTTCTTTTTAATTCTTATTTTTGTTGGCATATAACTGAGTATAGTAAGTTCTGGTGATTCTTTTCATTTCTTCTCTGTTTATTGTGATTTTTGCCTTATTCATTTTTATTTTGATAATATGGTGAATTAAAAAAATAATTTGGATAAAGGTTTGTCAATTTTGTTAATATTTTAAGGAAAGAGTATTAGTAGTTTAATGAAACAATTCTTACTTTTATCATTTCCATAGTATTTTTTGTTTCTGATTTTTCTCTTTTCCTCCACTTTAAAATATTTTTTCATTTGTTTTCAGCTTGGATTCATTTCCTTGTTGATGTTCTATTTTTTATTTTATATTCTTTTTTTTTAAACCCTTACCTTCTGTCTTGGAGTCAATACTGTGTATTGGCTCCAAGGCAGAAGAGTGGTAAGGGCTAGGCAATGGGGGTCAAGTGACTTGCCCAGGGTCACACAGCTAGGAAGTGGCTGAGGCCAGATTTGAACCTAGGACCTCCCGTCTCTAGGCCTGGTTCTCAATCCACTGAGCTACCCAGCTGCCCCCTATTTTATATTCTTAATTTCATTGTCTTCCCTTTATTCTTTAATGATTTTTAGAAATGCAATCTCACATATTATCTCATTATTATCTTTATATTTCACAGTTATTAATGGTTTTCATATTTCATTACTAATTTACTTTGTTTAGGAAATTCCATTTAAACCCATCTTTTCCTTACAATTCCTATATCAGTACCTTTTTGCATATAGACTTGCAAAGATTACATATAGTATTTCTTCTCTTTCTATTTCTTGTCAACTTCTTTGCATTTTAGTACATGTTCTATTTTTGCAATATATAGCTTGTGGTGCTTATAAACATGTATAATCTTTAATCATTCCATTGAGAAGATACCATTAATATTTTTAGTTCTAAATTCTAGTAATTTCCCCTTTTAGTTTTCTGTTAGATATAACTCAGAGTGAGGAACATTAAATTCTCTTATAATTGTGTTGCTCTCTACAACTTTTTGAAATTGTGTATATTTTTCCTTTATGTAGGATAATGACTTCCCTCTGGGATAAAAAGCAAATAAATAAAAAATTATAGAACACTCAGAAATTAATAAAAAAATCACACTGATGAATTTTTGCTTAGGAGATTTTTTTAAAAATCAGGAATCAACTCTATTTACTTTTTCTTAGGATGAAAGAATATTAGTACCATACTTGGTACATGAATATAAGGATTAATAGAATTTGACAGTTAAATAAGCATTATTTTTTAGGTTGAAAATGTGGCTGTGAGTGAGGGGAGTGGGAAGAATTTCCATCATATCATACATTTAGGGTGATCATCTGAATTACTACCCACACAACATTTTAGATGAGGAAGCTGAGGGACCCCTGAGGGGTTTAAGCTCTCGGTTGTAAAGAGATCAAAGCCAGAATTTGAAGTTAGATCCTGGAACTCTGAATCCAGCTCTTCCTTCTGTGCCATGTTTCAGAGTCATGAGTTGGATGGTTCAAGTGGAAGTAGATCTTGACATTCCTATAAAACTTAAATCTTTTTTTAATTCAAAGTAAATGTTTCAAGGAGAAAAAAACTTGTGCAGAGAAATGGAAAACTTGGTAAACAGCTTACTAGGCCTGAGGATCCTAACATTTTTGATTGGACCAATAACTTTGTATGTCCATTTTTTGGAAGCTGAAAGATTTTAATAACTGACATTTGTAAACATTTTTCCCTCAACTTGGTAGGAATTTTTCACCTGGTTTTAGATACAAGTCATCCATAATAATATGAAGCAATTGACTTCAGTGCATTACACACCTTTACATTTCATTTTTGATCTCTTGAAATTTTAATTCTTTGCAAATTGGAGTATCCAATGATGTAAGAATTCCCTAAAAATATCAAAATTCCTGGGGGGGAACTAATCTTTTTTATTAATGTAAATAATCGCTAGGGAATATAGCTAACTATAAATAGCTATACATATCTATATATTTATGCAGACATAAATACTGAAAGTCAGCTACATTAAATAGCCAGCATTTTAATTTACCTTATTTTACAGAATTTTGAACATCTATAATTCATAGAATTGAGCACTGCTTTGTCACACAGACATTCTGAGAACCAGAGGAAGAAGATGGTGTGGTAGTCAGCCCTCACACATTTATTAAACAATGAATATATGCTAAATGTTTGGAATACAGAGAAAGGCAAAAACACAGTCTTTTCTGTAACGGAATTCACATTCTAGTGGGAGATATAGTAGACAACTAATTCTTAACCTATACAATATATATCTATACATTAATTGGAAGGTAATTTGAGAGAAAGAAACTAAGGGGAGGAGGGGAAAGCCAGAAAAGCCCTCTGCAAAAGATGGGATTTGAGCTGAATCTCACCAGAAGAAGCCAAAGAAGCCAGGAGGCAGAAGTGAGGAGGGAAAGCATTGCAAGCATGGAGAAAAGCCAGTGAAAGGAGCACATTTAGAGATGGAGTTGGGTTAGGGACAGCTGAAGAGATGGATTGTAGAATTAATTGAGGGGATTAAAAGAGAGGAAAACTGGAAAACTAGTAAAAGACTAGCCTGTCAAGTGCTCTTAATGCCCCAAAGTGGTATTTATATTTTATCTTGGAAGTAATAAAGAGTCACTTGAATTAATGAATAGGTTGAGGACATAATTAGATGCAAACTTAAGAAAATAATTTTATCATTGTGGTTTGAAGGCAGAAGACCCAAATCCTGGTCTTGCCACCAAGCCATTTATCTTCCCTTGGCCTCAGTTTCTTCATCTGCTAAAAAATGGAGTTGAAACTAACCAACCTCCAAAGTTCTTTCCAGTTCTAAGTCGAGAAGCCTCTGATTTATTTTTTCTGGTCTGTCTTCTGTCATCCTGGGAGAAAACATTCATAGAGATGGAAAAGTACATACCAAAAGCAAAGGTGGCTAAGGTATCTTATTTCTCAGCAGGTAATTTACATAGAGATATTATGAACACTTTCAGGTTGCTAGGTGTGAAACCCTGATAAATTAAATTTTCAGTGATGAAGAGACACTTGTGTTTGACCCATTTGTGTTGTGTCTGTCAGAAATGCGACTTTTGTTTTCTCACCCCAAGATAAAGGTTAGTCAGCTTGCACAAGGAGGCCCTATTTTCTGGATTGGAGAGCATTCAGAAGTCCAGGGTGAAGAAAGAAGCAGCAGAAGCTTGTACAGAACAGAACAGTTGCTTTGATTTGGGTCTATCTGAAATCATCTAAGCAGAGGAAAACAGCTTTTTGAAGCTGTTGTTGGGCTAAACTAACCAGGGACACAGATTTTATAAATTTTTATTTTTTGTTGGGAGCTGATCTGGTTGAAGAAAAACTTCTGTTTTTAATACATTTACATTTAATACAAATGTATTACATTTATATACAAATTATTATATTTAATACAAATACATTTACATTAATATAATACATTTAAATCTGTTTTTAATTTCTCCTTATTGGAGGAAAGAAAATCCTCTGCTGTTTGAACTAGAGAGGAGAAACACTAAGCCAACACCATATACAGTTTGAAAAGTGGGGATACCTCTCCAACATTTGTCTGCTTTGATCTTTATTGCTGTCTATAGCTTAAGAGCAGAAAGCCAAATTCTTAGAGTTTAGTGAACAGCATTAAATAATTGTGTGCATTCCAGACTTAGATGGATTTGTTTTTATTCATTTGTTTTCTTTTTCTGTAAGAGCTAATAATGTCCCACATGTTTTAGCCCAGGGAACTGACCTTTCTAGCTTTGCCTGCCTCAAGGTCTTGGTTTTCACTAAATAGCACTCAATACTATTTAAGTGGCATCAGGAGAACAGAAAATTCCAGAGAAGGAATAACCCTAAAGTAATATCAAAGATATCAAGACCAGAATTGTGAGCTGCTCCTGCAGGGCACATGGGCTTACCAGGAGAAAATATCTTTAGGTTTCTTTCTTTTTCTGGGCACTCTTTGCCCAGACATTGTTGGGAGAGTGTGACCCAGGTTTATGGGTACATGTTTTGCTATAATTATTCTCAATTTTGCCTTCCTGTTTAGTGAATGTTTTATGGTTAACAATGATGTTTTCAGCTGACTTAAATATGGAAGCACATCCATGGGGACTTAGGAGATACACTCGTGAATAACAGATATATACTTCCCCATGCCAGGCAACCACTTGGGTCTTGAGAGTGACTTTATGTAGTTTAACACCCTCTAGGGAATCCTCCACCCCAATTGTCCTTGTTGATTCAGCCTCAGGTCAGTGATGAGAGAATTAGTGGTTCGATATGATGCCTAGATTGTAATAGTTACTGTTGTATTTAACTCTACATTTTGCAAAGTGCTTTATCCATGTTATCTTATTTGATTTTCACAAAAACCTGTCAAGTAGAGTGCAATTATCATTCCTATTTTATAGATGAAGAATCTGAGGCTAAGTTAAGTGACTTGCCAAGGGTTCTAGGTATAATGTCTGAGGCTGGATGTGAATTCAGGTCTTAGTGTCCATGCCCTTAGGCAAGAAGGGAAAAGGTTTTGCTCAAAAAGCCAAGTGTTTTAAGTCAGAATATTTCTGTATTTAAATGAAAGGTGAAGGGCAGGAGGTAGGGTTTGATGCTGTTGGGATGGAAGGAGGATCCCCAAGTCAAAAGTCTACATCTAAGTTTTTTAAAAGTTCCAGGTATTTTAAAAAGTATTCCAGATATGCTGGAACTTAGTGAATCTAGCCACTATTCATTCATTCAACAAAGCTTTCTTACAGTATCATAGGATTTACAGATTTAAATAGCATATGCTTTGACTTTTGGAAACAAATAATAAAAAAATGTATTTATATTTATATTTCATTTATTAGTGAAAATCATAAAGAGTAACTTCCTTTCCCCAATAGATTTTAATTTTCACAAATTGTCTATATGTTTGGCGTGAATGCAAGTATATTATATATGTGTGTATCTATATTTTTTTTACTCATCAGTGGAATTTAAACCATGCTTCTGTATAAAGATAATCATTTGTATTAATTATACCAGTTTGTCATATTTATGTTTCATATCATAAATGCTTTAATTCTGTTCTGGAGTGATGCCTGTGAGAAGCAAAGGCGTTTGTTAGAAAAAAGTTCTTATAGAGATGAATTTTATAAAAATCAGTACAAAGAAGAATGTTATTGCCTTCAGGAGGTTTAAAAAGCATTCAATTAAAGGGATATCAGATTTTCAAAATTTCCATTTGTAGCTCCCTGGCCAAAGGAAGATCTCAACTCACTAATAAGGAAGAACTTACTAATAACTGTAGCTTTCTAAAAACTAAATGAGTTACCTGAAAAGCTATCAGGTAGTAAAGTTATTTCTGGATGTATTCAGTTTAATTCTGGAAGAGGCCTAGTGACTTTATAGAATTGGCTTTAAATAGCACTGAAACTGATCATCTTCTTTGAAGTCTCCTTAGATTCTGTGGTACTAAAGTACTTTAAGTTTTAAATTGTGTCCCATTCTTAATCATTTCCAACTTATTTAATTAATTTCCCATCTCTCTTTATAGATATAATACATACTATACTAATATATTAATATATAACATATAATTATATTAATATAATAAAAATAAACAGTACTTGTTTTGATAACTTTCATCTAGCACTTTGAGATATTCTGTGGAAAAAATATTAGGCATATTTTATGGAAATAAAATAAAATCTGTTTAAAATATCTGTTAAGTAGGAACAGGTAGGGGCCTCAGTGGATAGAGAACCAGTTTTAGAGGTGGGAGATCTGGGGTTCAAATATGGTCTTAGACACTTTTTTAGGTGTGTGATCACTAGCCCTTAATGCTCTTCTGCTTTGGAACCAATACATGGTATAAATTCAAAGACAGAAGATTAGGGTTTAAAAAACATGTAAGTAATCAGAAATTGTGTAGCGACCGACCTGCGCTCCCTATATATTTGACCTGTGGGTGATAATCTGAGAAGGAAAAAGGAGACTGAAGGAAATAGGTGAGTAATAAAGACTCAGAGACAAGTTAAAACACATGGGGAGTGGCGCGATCTCCATGAATATTTCCCATGGACAAGTGTGCCATAGAATTAATGGGAAATATGAGGAATAAGAAAACAGGTGGGGAGTAAGAACTCCTCAATGCCTCCTATGGACAAGAGGGCCAGAGGATTAATAGGAAGCATGAGGGCAACAGCGTCTGGAGGAAAGAGAGATTAGGAGGAAAAGATAGGACGGAACAATCACAAGATCCAGGGAAGTAAGAGAGAGATTCACGCTTGTTCTCTAGTATTTATTGGAGGTTTTAGGAATGTGGATTGGGAGGTGATCAATGAATACGGAACATGGCATAGATTTTAACATTGGTTGAATCGACAATGACAATATCAAAGAGGTGGAGAGTAACCTGGCATGGACCTGGTAAAGGAAAGTGGTCTGATAAGGTGTGAGCTAGGACCCTGCTCAGGAATTCTCTTGCCCTTTGGACTGTAACTTCTATACAATGATCATTAATTGATCTGACCATGCATCTGGTAAATGAATATATAGCATACAATATCAATACATCAGCCATACTTCCAAGATGCTAACATGCCTGGTATGCTACAGATTGTCTCTTAATTGGCCTCCTCCCCATCTTCATTCCTTACCTTTTCTAATACATCTTCAATTCACTTGTCAAATTGTTATTCCTAAATTACATGCAAAGTGATATCCTTGTGACATTGACCTGCTTTAGAAGTTTCATTGGTTTTCTTTTGCCTGGAGGGCAGAATGCAGCTTCTTCTTGGTATTTAAAGCCTGCCACAGAATGACCCCAAGCTGTTATCAGACTTAAGGGTCCACAGGGCTCAATGTGAGTACAGCCTGAACTGGATTAAATAAAGTGCAATTGGGAAACGTTTAGGAAAATAAATGAAAAGACAGTACCACATAGTAATGTTCACTTGGGCAACACTCAGAGAGCCATTTCTCTTTGAGTTAGACGTCACTGATCTAGCCAAACTGGGCAACAATGCTTGTTCCACATCCATGACCCCTCCTTAATATCTCCTGGAATCCCAAGCTTTAGTTAGAGCTTCTATAAAGGCAACCTTCTACAAGAAACATTTCTGATTTCCTCAGTCTACTCTTTCTTTTATTTCTGCCCTTACCCCTGCCTCCCACTTCTTGTGATTCATATATATATATATATATATATATATATATATATATATATATATTTACACATACATAAATGCACATATATACACACAGATATCTTATATTTTCTTCTACTATGAACATGTTACTTTTTCTGTAGAATATAAGTTCCTTGAGCTGAGAGACTATTACTTTTTTTGTCTTTTTGTCCCTAGCACCATGGACATAGCATTTAATAAATGTTTATTTCAATATTATCTTAATATATTTAATTTTAATCTCAAAATAGAATTAATTGAATTTTAAAAATATTATTCATTAAAATGTTTAAATTTTCTTTAAAATTTTTTGTTTCAAATTCTCTTCCTCTTTAGTCTCTCCCCCACTCATTGAGAAAGCAAGCAATATTTTAATTATACCTATAAAAGTATGCAAAACATATTCTAATAGTAGTCATGTTGCAAAAAAGGCAGTAAAAATAAAGTGAAAAATAGTGTTCTTTAATCTGCAGTCAGTATTCATCAGTTTTCTCTCTGGAGGGGGATAGCACTTATTTCATTGAGTCCTTTAGAATTGTCTTAGGTTGTTACACTGATCTGAGTTTCAAAGTTGATGTTACTATATACAATGATCAGGTTCTTCTCACTTTAGTTCAGATAGGTCTTACTTCGTTTTTCTGAAACCTCTCTGCTCCCCATTTCTTATAGCACAATAGTATTCCATAATTGATTTATTTTTTATTCAGCCAATTGTTCAGCCATTCCCCAATTGATAGGTATTTCCTCAATTCCCAGTTCTTTGCACAAAAAGAGCAGCTATGAATATTTTTTGTACACAGAGGCTTCAGCAGTGTCAGATTTTATATTCTTAGGCTCAAAGATAATTTAGTAACTACAGCCCTGGAATTAAAAGATGCTTGATCCTTGGAAGGGAAGCTATGGCAGATCTGGATAGCATATCAAAAAAAGCATAGACAGTGCCTTGGTGACCAAGACTTGTATAATCTAAGCCATGGTTTTTCCATTAGCAGTGAGACCTGGGCTCTAAGGAAAGATGAAAATCACAGAATCAATACTTTTGAATTGCTGTGCTGGAAAAGACATTTTTCCCCCTCACTTTGTCATTTATTTATTTATTAGATTTTATTTAATTGATTAAGAAAATTGTTCCATTTCCATTTCCAAGAATATGATACATGTTCTTTCCCTCCCCTCCTCTCACCCTCTCCCATAGGCGATGCGCAATTCTACTGGGTTCAAGACTTATTTCTGTATTATTGATATTTTCACTAGAGCAATAGCTTAGAGTCTACATCCCCAATCATATCCTCATCAACTCATGTACTCAAGCAGTTGTTTTTCTTCCCTGTTTCTACTCCCACAGTTCTTTCTCTGGATATGGATAGTGTTCTTTCTCATCAGTCCCTCAGAATTGTCCTGTATCATTGCACTGCTACTAGTAGAGAAGTCTATTATATTTGATTGTGCCACAATGTATCCATCTCTGTGTACAATGTTTTCCTGGTTCTGCTCTTTTCACTCTGCATCACTTCCTGGAGGTCTTTCCAGTTCACATGGAATTCCTCCAGTTCATAATTCCTTTGAGCACAGTAGTATTCCATCACCAACAGATACAACAGTTTGGTCGGCCCAGTCAATGGAACTCCCCTTCCCATTTTCCAATTTTTTGCCACCACAAAGAGTGAGGCTATAAATGTTTTTGTACAAGTATTTTTCCTTATTATTTCTTTGGGGTATAAACCCAGAAGTGGTATGGCTGGGTCAAAGGGCAGGCAGTCTTTTAAAGCCTTTTGGGCATAGTGGAAAAGACTTTTGAGAGCCCCTTGGGCAGACAGTCAATGCTTAAAGTTATGCATCCAGATTGTTCATTGGAAAGTCAAATTCAGCTGAAGCTGAAGCTAATATACTTTGGCCACAGAATGAGAAGACAGGACCCACTGGAAAAGACTCTGATGATGGGAAAGACTGTAGGCAAAAGGAGAAGAGGAGGTCAGAGGATGAGATGGATAAATAGTGTCATGGAAACAACAAGCAGAGCTTGGACAGACTTCACAAGCTAGTGGAAGACAGAAGAAGCTGGCAGACTCTGATCCATGAGTTCACAAAGAGTTGGACAGAACTGAATGACTGAATAGTGTACAACAATAGCTCCTTTTACTTTCATTTCTTTGGGTATAGCTCTGATAGTGTTATTGCTTTATAGCCCTTTGGCGTAGTTCCAGATTGTTTTTCAGAATGGTTTGAGCAGGTTGCAACTCTACCAACAGTGCATTAGTTTTCTGATTTTTCCACATCCCTCCAACATTTGTCATTTTCCTTTTTATATCCTATTAGCCAATATTAGCTGTAAGGTGATGTCCCAGAGTTGTTTGAATTGAATTATCTCTAATCAGTAGTGATTTAAATGATTTATTCATTTGACTATGGATATCTTTGATTTATTCTGATTCTTTCTGATCATTGTCATATCCTTTGACCATTTATCATTTGGGAAAGGGTTTTTATTTTTATTTTTAATGAATTTGACCTAGTTCCCTGGCTCTAAATTCCATTGTCTCCCTCTCCCCCAGTTTCCTGGTTTTCTTCTAATTTTGATTGCATTGGTTTGGTTTGTATGAAATGTAATAATTATCCATTATACTCTCTTGTTCCTCTCTTTCTCTTGTTTGGTCATAATCTCTTCCTTTCTAATATATTCCATGTTTCCCTAATGTGCTTACAATACCACTTTTGATATCTATATCATGTACCATTTTGTCTTTATCTTAGTATATTGTGCCAGATGTGGGCCCAGGCAAACTCCTTTATAGTTTTTTTGCCAAGAAATTTTTGTTACATAGCTAGTTCTTGCCCCCAAAACTTGGATCTTTGGGTTTATCGAACACTAGATTACTGTAGTCCTTTATTACTGTGTATTGTGTACCTAATTCATTCTTGTCTATTTTTTAACCAATACCAGATTTTTTTATGAATTCTTCTTTTTAACAGTTTGAAATCTAGAAATGCTAAACTGACTTCCTTCACAATTTTTTCTTTGATTCTCTTGACATTCTTGACCTTTTGTTCTTCCAGATGAATTTTATTATTTTTTCTAGACCTGGAAAATCTTTTGTTAGTAATTTGATTGTCATTTCACTGAAAAAATAAATTATTTTAGGTAGAATTGTCATTTTCATTGTATTGGGTTGACCTACCCATAAGCATTTACTATTTCTCCAATTGTTTAGATATCTCATTTGTATGAAAAATTTTTTTCTGTTTGTGTTCATATAATACTACATTTTTCCTTGGCTGCTACACTTACCAGGAAGTAAATGTTTTTTTACATTTTATACATTTATTTTAAATGGAATTTCTCTATTTCTTCCTGCTGTGTTGTGTATATTAATTTTTTGTAACATATAGAAATACTGATGTTTTCTGTGGGTTTATTTTGTATCCTACCACTTGTTAAAGTTGTTAATTGTTGCATCACCCCAGTAGAAGGAAAGTCACTTACTGACTTAATTTTGCATTCATTCTCAGAGCCTAGCCTAATATCTGATCCATAACTGGTGCTTAATAAATGTTTGTTGATTGATTGATTGACTGATTATTGGAATATAGTAGGAAGGATTCTTCTCTGGGGACTGGATGTGTACTAGTTTTTGGATCACCTCTAAAAGCTCTTTAGAGTCTATGTATTTTTGGTTTTAATGAAGTTATTTTAGTTGATAGCTTTCTGCCTTTTGATAGCTAGCTGGTCACAAAGTTCCCTTTTCCTCTCAAGGATGAACAAAGTGATTTTAGTAAATTATGTGCCATGCTGAGGTCTTGAGGCCTCTGAGGAAGATGTTAGTAACACTGAGGAAATTTTCTTCTGAAAATGAGGCTCCTGGGAGTCCTGTGACTTAGAGGAAGAATGTCCATCTCTCAAATAACACTCTTGATAGTCTACTATATAAACCCTACCATTGAATGAAAGTTCAACACAAATTCTTATCACCTAGACTCAGCCATTATGAACTTATGCCTTTTTGATCTCTGAGCTCATTATCAGTAAGATATTATTATAATTATTATTATTTGGTAAGGCTCATTGATAATTTGGCTGCCTGGATGTTAGGATGTAGCTTTATAGTAGAAGAAATTAAATGAACAATAACAGTGAAATGTTTTAATGTCATCTCATTAGTACTTCTTGAATGTTGCTATGCAATGGTGACCAGGGAGTAAATATAATTAAGATTCTTTTAGCAAATGGTCTTTAGTCAATATTTGTGTTTTAGAATTTAAAAATTAATGTGTAAACTTATTTTAAGCATCATTTTCCTCCCTTTGGTCATAATACTTGATGAGGATAGAAATAATGTATTTTATACTATTTCCTATGTGCTCTAGATACAAATAAAGCAGTGGTATTTGTACTTAAAGGAAATACAAAGCACTTAACCATATTCACATGATGTCTTTATGGGGAAATTATCTCACAGAATGGAATTTGGGAAAATTGCTCGAGGCAGTCAGCGATACTAGCATAAATCTGTAGGTTTCCTAGAACTTTTCTTTGGTACATTAGGGTTGGGGGGGTAGATAATATCCTATTTTAGTTTGGTGAGAACAGTTGGAGAGATATGAACTGTCACCAATTATTTTTCCTCCTGCTCTCATAGACTGGGTCATTCCTTCTTTCCAGCTCCTCTTAAATCAATATTTCAGGGTGGTTCTTGCTATCGACAATCTTTTGGAAGGATGGTTATGTAGTGGAAAAGATTCCTATTACATACCATATTTTGAGGTAAGGAAAAATAAGAACAAAGACTGTGAGAAAATATAGTCCATTCAAAGCCATTACAGTAAATTGATTCAGAAGTTCTTATGGAAAAATTGAAAAGAACCTGCCTGCCTTGTACATTGGGTGACTGATTTTTGTTTTTAAAATTTATATATTTAAATATTTCAGTTTCACTCTTTTAAAAATCTAATTCCTAGTGCCTTTAAAAAAAGTCTTCTGGTTTCAAATATTCTTACCTTTGTTTAATTCACAATTTGCCTTTTCTAGGCTACTGTCATTTTAGGATTTTTAATATCAAAAAAGCCTGCTTTATGTTCCTGAAGTCTATTTTGTCCCTAAAAATGGGACTTTTCCAGATAGGTAGACTTTTTTTTTAAATTCTTACATCTTAGAATAAATATTATATTTTGGTCCCAAGGCAGAAGATCAGTAAGGACAGGGTCACACAGCTAGAAATGCCTAATTCAGATTTGAACCCAGGACCTCTTAATCCACTGAGTCACCTAGATGCTCAAAAACATTTTTTTCTCAGTTTTAGTAGTTTTTTGTCAAGCTGTGAATGAAAAACAAAACAAAATGCTAAATCCATTGCCCCTGTGGGAAGGAAGATTAAAAAAAACAAAACACCCTTGTATTTGCAGCTCAGTACATGTGGCAAAAGGTTCAGCCTGAACAAGCAGTAAGTGATTTTTCTTGGTGCATAAAAGAAAAGTTCACCACTGTCTTTCTTTGAACATGTGAAAAAAAATCCTATTTGTATTTCTCCTGCTTTATACTATTTAGAGTTATTATAGTATCCTCACAACTACTTAAAAATTTATGATGGATTTGTTTAAAATTTAAAAGTCACTTTATAGGGGGTTTTACCTTTTCTTAGAAAATAAAAGCCTTCTTTGGCTGCATGCGAAATAAAAATAAATTTACACCTCTCTTTCAAGGAATACTGATTACACAAATCAAGGTTACACATCTATTTAGTCAACAAGATGTATTCTCAAAGTCTGACATGTCAGCACCAGCTGGCCCTCAGGAGCATTGTCTTGTTTATTTGATCTTAAGCTGTTTGTGATCATCACTGATTCCTCTCCCAGAATAAAAGAGGTATGGAAGAGGGGATCATAGCTTGAGAAATTATAGCCCATTAAGGTACCTTACAAATAGATGGACTGCTCAGATGTTTTCTCAGATTTTTATGTCAGGATCCTTTTATGTCCTTAAAAATTTCTGAGTACCTCAAATAGTTTTTGTTTATATCTTCTGAAACAGATATAGATATGTACATATTTATATAGACACAGATAACTATTGGGTTTTATCTATTGGAATTTACCCATATAAGGCATTAAAACAGCTTAGTATTATAATAGTTTTGATCTCACACATTCCTGAAAAGGTCTTGGACTTCCCTTAAGAACCAATAACCCCTATGTTTTATAGATGGTGGAGCTGGGCCCCAAAGTCACATAGCAAATAGGGGTGTCTAGATTTTGAACCCATATCTTCAGACCTTACAACTGTCCTTTCCCTTCTCCTACTGTCTACTCTTTGGAAAAGATGCAGCCCAAGAGAAATTCCAGCTAAATGTCCAATGTTTATTCCTAGAGAAACTATCCACTGCCATTTCAATTTTCTCTTCTCTCTTGATGAACTAGAATAAATAAAACGGACAATCTGGAAGGAAATTGCAAAATTCATTTTTCCTTTTTCTTTGAATCTAAAGAAAGCCTTAAGCAGATAGTTAAGCTTCCTCTAGCTTGTTTAGCAGTCTAGAAGCAAAATCTTCTCCCTTGTCCTCTTTGTCATCCTATTAATTTGCTAGGCAAATTATTCAATTAGGGTAAAATTAGACTTGAATTTAGTCCATGGTGGAATGAGCACAAATTCAGAATTAGTGAATTATAGACTACTAACATTTTTCCATCCAGGTGAATGTCATTATTTTTCAAGGAGCGAAAAGGCACAAGAATTGATATAATGACTAACATTTACTTAGTACTTTGAAGTTTGCAAAATACTTTTCATACCTTATTTCATCTGAGCCTGACAACCTGGAGGTTGGCAATGCAAATATTATTGTCTTCACTTTAAAGATGAGAAAACTGAGGTAGAAAGGTTGTGACTTCCATTCTATTACACAAACATTTTTTTTAAGTGCCTTATGTGTCAATCATTGTTAGGCACTGGTGATACCTACCCATGGTTACAGAGCTTTAGGAAGTGAAAAATCAGGATTTGAACTCAGTACCATCTGCCAATATCAGCAGTCTGTCAGTGGATACTGCTGCCTCTCATCTCTAAGAACTCTGTTTATCAATGTAAAGGTACATAGACTGCCACAAGAACTCAAGCCATTTCTGCTTTTTGTTCTGGGCACACTTGTTGATTTCATCCATGTCTAACTCTTTGGGGTTTTCTTGGCAAAGATACTGGAATTGTTTGCTATTCTCCTTCTCTACCTCATTTTACAGATGAGGAAACTGAGGCACACAGGATTAAGTGACTCACCCAGGGTCACAGAGCTAGTAAGTGTCTGAAGCTGGATATTTTAACTCAGGAAGAGGAGTCTCCTTTCCTGCAGGCCCAGACTCTTTACAATTGTACCAATGCTTGAATTCTCTTTCAGATAAGATTGGTCTGCTCAATAGTTATAAAGCTGAGCACGTTGCCCTTCCAGGAGATAGGAGACAAAGGTAATTGTTCAGGTATGGTAGGACCAGCTCTGCTGGGAAGTTAAGATGGTCCCCATACCTTATTTTGAAAAAAAATGTTTATGCTTTAGAATTCATTTCCAGACCTTTGTGATACTCTTAAATTGTTAGATGAATTTATTCTGTAACATGACTAATTCAATTCCTTCCCTAGTTTTACATAACTTTGCCTTGTCTTTGTGCTACATGTAAGAGCTCAAAGAGGGAGCATATTTTCATCAAATTACCTTATTCTGCTTCCTGGCTAATTATTACCGATTGTGTTTACCCCACTAAATAAAGGAAGGTATTCCTGTGACATATTAATATGTAATAAATAATATATTGATAAATAAAACAGTATTTATTATATATTATTACTAATTTATATGCTACTATTTGTTAATATATTATTTATTATCTATTACTGTTTATTATATCATATTATATAATATATCTAAATATATAATATAATTATACACTAAAATAATATAATTCTAAAATATATCATAGAATATAAAATAATATATAATAAATACCATATTAAAAATAACAGCATATATTATAAATTCATAATATAATAAATAATAAATTAACATATATTAAATAAAGGAAGTACCTGGCCTAAAATTAAAAAGTATACCTCTTTGGTCTGATCCATCCTAGAGTTCAACACCTATCTTTGAGATAATATCTGGACAAAATATTTTCATCTTTATAAACATGTAAGAATTCAGGTCAATCTGAGGTTTTATATGAAAAGAAACACTTCATTGTCTAGTTCTTCAGTGATAGTGCTGATGCTTTCTGTGACTGATTTTAAAATAGAGGCGGGGAAGCCCAGTGTGAATAGATACAGGATGAATGAGTTTTTTCTCTCAATCTGTTTTTTTTTTCTTCTTTCTTTTTCTGGATTCATAACCTTATCAAGTCAGAATCACTGGTAGGTGGATTGATATGGATGGTTAGCAGGAAAAAGTTGGTTAAGCTTAGAAAAACTTCTAGGATTACTAAACAAGAGGGAGTAAAATATTGAATGGGAAAGTTGTAGAAAAATACATTATCATTTTTTTTTTCTGGCTGGGCTTAGGACCAAAGCTTTGCAAAGAGAGGCATATTGATTTACTAATGTTGATGGTAAACCTCTGTTATATCAGCCCATGTTTGAATGACTCAGTGTCTTGATGAAATCACATTCAGAGTGAGAATGGGTTACTGTTATATGAACTTGCTCCCAGTGGAAAGTGGGAATTATCTCTGAATTATATTGGAGTACACTGTTTATCAGCCTAATCAATCAACTTTTAGCACTGGAAATCTTGATAGAGCATAGAAACTAAAAGGCAGTTTGTTTTGATGCATTCATTAGTCACTCCTTGTCACTATTCTATAAGTCAGTAATGAGCTGTTTCTTTAAAAGAGGTATAATTTATTTTATCCAAACTTGTCATTATTTATAGTAAACATGTCTGGCTTAACCAAACCACTTTGACTACAGCTGATGCTCTAGGAAAACCTCTCCCCATGGAATCACTCACCATTTGGTATCATTACAAAGATTTAATCATTTTTTTAAAAAGAGCCCTGTTAACTTGGGGAAATTGGCATCTCACAAAATGGGTAACTGTAAGGTCTCACCAATTTGAAGCAAGAAGTTATAAATGTATGAAAGGGTTATCCTAACAGGTTTCACTGCATCGTATAGCTTTTAAATGAATGCTAAGGGAGTAATAATTCATTTGCTATTTACAGAAAAATCATATAAAATATATTTTCATTTTTCATGGACATTAGATGGTAGTCAATGGATATAAAGAGTGTTTATGGAAAATATAGCCTCTATGCAATATTGAGTGAAAAAGCAGAAGGACCTCAGAATGTTGGATGGACTTTATAAGAAGTGTTTATGGGGAGGCATGAACAAGAATTGATAGGATGGGCAGGCATACGTCAGTTGCTCCCCACATCATTGCAGAGAGAATCCAAACACTGAGATATAGATACTGTCTACCTCCAATGTCAATTAATTGCCCTATGAGTCTCTTTTCTGGTCATCATTCCCTTTTAACTATTGTTTTCCATATAGTAGATTATAATATTTCCCAGGTCATAGTCTTTTTTGCTTTTCACAGTACCTATCATATAGTAAGCACTTATTTTTTATTTCTTCTTAAAAATATTGCTTTATATCCTTAATTTTTGTGTCCAAAATATGATATTCATAGTGTCTTTAATATAAAATTGGCCATTTTGGGGATTCATGATTTTGAAATAAATTTTTTGAAATATATTTCTGACTTATCAAATGAGATCCAGCACTGTGTGAACCCCATAATGCTATATAATTGCTAGATGTAATTATTAGTTATTTATCTTAATTATCTGTATACCATTGAACTACATACCTGCTGTGGCTTTTCTTTTTTTCCCAGAAGTGACCTTTTAAGTACTTAAAAATTCTCTTAGGATCTCGTAACAGAAACTACTCTGTGTCTAAGCATTTGGTAGGATCCAGATGAGACTGACTAACTACCCCAAAATGAACATCCTCTGTTTATTTTGTTTGATTGTGTAAAGATCTCTTGGTAAGAGTATGGAGCAACACTTCTACATAGAAACAGAAAGCCACTTTGCACGTGGGCCAGGCCATCTGGGCATCTCATGTGCAGAAGGGAGACACATGGAGCTGCCCTCATCCATTGAAAGCTCATGTACTCATATCCTTTAATAAAACACACCAGTGGTGCTTGGCTTGACTCTTCCTTCTTATTGGGTTGAGTCTCCAGGTCTATAGATTAAGACAAAACTTTAAAAACATATCTAAGGGATCAAATACAATTTTCTTAAATTCACTTAATAAAAGCCTGCTCTTCTCATGCTGATTAAAAAATGGATATTTACATCTGTATAACTTTTACAAAACATTTTCTTTTCATCCACCTAGTGAGATGCTTCATGTAATTATTATTTCCATTTTATTGATTACAAAAGCAAGGCTCCAAGAGAACGTCACTTGCCCATAAACACAGAAAAAGTGTTTAATTTTATTTTTTGTTATTCAGGTGGTTTCAGTCATTTCCAACTCTTGTTGATCCTTTTGGGAGTTTTCTTGGCAAAGAGACTGGAGTGGCTCACTAACTTATTTTATAGATGAGGAAACAGAGGCATGCAGGATTAAGTGACTTGCCCAGGTTTCCAGAGCTTGTCTGAGGGCAGATTTGAACTCATGAAGATGAGTCTTCCTGACTCTAGACTCAGCACTCTGTCCACTCTGCCATGTAGTTGCTCCATAGTGGGATTCCAGCTCCAGGGTTCTGCCCTCCTCATTTAGAACACAGAACATGGATATGAGAGTGTTATGCTTCTGAAGGAGAGATCTGCATCAGATTCTGGAGGAAAGATCTCACAGTGGAGACAGAAATGCTCTCAGCTGTGTTATATTTATTGGGAGAGAAGGGGGAATTGAAAAAATGGGGATAAAGGGAAGGTCTGTATGGGGGTATGGAGGAATTGAGGGGAGAGTGGGAATATTGCTTGGTGAGGCAAAGGAGAGAGATGCCCCCTGCCAAGAGGAAGCAGCAGGGGTCCAAAAAGGTCTGTTTGTTGTGAAATTACTGAACTGAAGTTCAGCTCCCTCTATGAACAGAAAAGATAGTGCACTTATCTAACTGTGAATTCAAATAATATAAAGTTTAATAACCAGTTGGGATTGGAGTTTTTTCTCAGCTTCAGAGTTGAGGTCAGGCCCCAGAGGCTGGCAGAGGGTTCTCCCACTCCCGTCTACTCTATATCAGTCCTGCTTTGTCTAATTCATAATCTTAACAGTAGATAGAAAGCAAACAAGAACAGTTCTAACTTTCAGAAGCGATTGGGCCTGAATCTTCGGGCTGAACCAAAAAGAACATGCCATTCCAGACTGGGCTAAACAAGCTCCTCTCTTCCCCAACACCAGGAAGGAAGATCAACCCCGACAGGAAGGAAGTACTAGTCACAAGACCCAACTGCCACTCCCATGCAGGAAGGAAGTGCTAGTCACAAGATCTAACTGCCACTCCGAGTTGCCCCTTCCCCCACCAAATATTAGTCTATTTTCCTTTCTACAGCTGCGGGCAAGGCTTCACACAAGAGGTGACTCTCCAGGGACAGAACCAAAAGCGCAGAAGGATTTGTTCATGGGTAGGATTAAATAGAAAGTGCATTCCTAGGAGGAGTGGCATGGCTTTTGTGAATGCCTAGAGATGGGACACGTTGAAGGGCTTCATGGAAAGCCCTTAGTCCTGGAACTAGGATAAAAGTACTAAACTTGGGACAATGAGGTAGCACAAGTAGAAAGAGCACCAAAACCTAGAGTTTGAGAGGATCTGGGTTCAAATTCCTGAGGAAGTCACTTAGCTCCAATTATCTAGCCCTTGCCACTTGAATTGATACTAAAATAGAAGATACAATTAAAATATTATTTTATTGATATATTATATCATACTATTATAAACAAAATATTAAAAATAAATAATATAATGTATTATGTATAAATAAATTATGTATACTATATATAATTTAAAATAATAAAAATAAAAACCAAACAAATAAAAATACTAACCTAAATTATGGAAGGCCCTCAACGACAGGCTGAAAAGTTTGTTTTGTCTCCCAAAGGGGTTGGATATTAAATTTAATGGTGGGAGACATTAATTCATCCAATCTTATTTTATAGATGAATAAATTGAAACAGAGAGAGATTAAGTTAGTTGTCCCAGGGTATACAAATAGAAGTTCAGGCAGTATTTGAAGCCAGGTTCTCACACCCCAAATCTGGTATTTTGTATTTTTGTCTGTGATATTATTTGGGAGTCAATCAAAGAGTTGGAGTAGAGGAGGGATGCATGTCAGACCAGTATATTTAGTGTTAGCAAATGGAACTGCTTTTCATGGGTAGAGGATGCTTTTCAGAGGACGAAACTCCCTCTATCAATCCATGTTGACATTTTCTTTGCAATTTATAGTCTTAGATAGAAGAGAATTTGAGAGACTGTGGTTTACCCACAGTTATATAGCCGTTATGTATTACAGGTAGAAAATAAATCTAAATCCTTCTGACTTCCTGAGGTCAGAGGTAGGAGTGAGTATGTGTAAGAAAGAGAGAGTGAGATGGATGGATGGGAGAGACATGTGGAAGAAAGATTATTACATCAATAACTGTAGTAATAGCCTAGGTAGGAAGGGAACAAGCTAATTAATATTAATTTATTAATATCTCATTTGATCTTCACAATACCTCTGGGAGGTAGGTGCTATTATTATCCCCATTTTACATTCACAGAAACTGAGGCAGACAGCCTTGCCCAGGGTCACTAGTAAGTGTATGAGATTGGATTTGAACTCTTATCTTCCCAATTTCAGGTCCAGTCTTCTCACTGCTTTGTCACCTAGAGGCTGGTAAAGGGGGTTAAGGGTCCAAAGTAGGGTGGTAACAGTGAGGGGGAGAGAGCCCTGTGAAAGACTGTCAAAGCAGAATCAAAAGGACTCGAAAACTGACAGAGAAGAGGGTTGAGAGAAAGAGAGACTTCTGCTAGACAGCAATTTTTTGAGAAATAGTTCTTCAGAATTTGTTGGTTTATTATGTGGGGAAAAGAATCTTTAGCAGAATAGGGAAGGTGAGAGAATGAGTAGATTTTATTTCCTATATCTTATTTCCTATATTTTATTTATATTTCCTGCATTTTCCCCCTGAATCAGATTTTCTATATGTTATTTCTTATATTTTAATAGCCAAGGAAGCATGGTATGGTAAGGTGAGTCAGAATGGAGAGTACCTGTGGTCCAGGGATTAACTAATAACTATTTGACTTTGGTCGAGTCACTTGTTTGGGGAGCTCTGTAAGGTTATCACTTGTAGAATAGTTTAGGAGTTCCTCCCCATGAACTTCCCTTCAAGGATGAAATTTTAGGTCTCGATCCTTATATCTCTATCACTCACATTTTTGTAATTTCCAAAGATTTAGTAATAGGTGATTTTTTAAACATTATTTTATTTGGTCATTTCCAAACATTATTCATTGGAAACAAAAATAATTTTCTTTTCCTCCTCCCCCACCCCCCCTACTTCTCCCATAGCCGGCACATGATTTCACTGGGTATCACATGTGTTCTTGACTCGAACCCATTTCCATTTGTTGGTATTTGCTCTAGAGTGTTCATTTTGGAGTCTCTCCTCAGTCATATCCCCTCCACCCCTGTAATCAAGCAGTTGCTTTTCATCGGTGTTTTTACTCCCACAGTTTATCCTCTGCTTGTGGATAGTGTTTTTTAGATCTCTGCAGATTGTTCAGGGACATTGCATTGTCCCAAATGGAGAAGTCCATTACCTACGATTATACCACAGTGTATCAGCCTCTGTGTACATTGTTCTCCTGGTTCTGCTCCTTTCGCTCTGCATCACTTCCTGGAGGTTGTTCCAGTCTCCATGGAATTCCTCCACTTTATTATTCCTTTTAGCACAATAGTATTCCATCACCAACATATACCACAATTTGTTCAGCCATTCCCCAATTGAAGGGCATCACCTCATTTTCCAATTTTTGGCCACCACAAAGAGTGCAGCTATGAATATTTTTGAACAAGTCTTTTTCCTTATTATCTCTTTGGGGTACAAACCCAGCAGTGCTATGACTGGATCAAAAGGCAGAGAGTCATTTAAAGCCCTTTGGGCATAATTCCCAATTGCCTTCCAGAATGGTTGGATCAATTCACAACTCCACCAGCAATGAGTTAGTGTCCCTACTTTGCCGCATCCCCTCCAGCATTCATTACTTTCCATAGCTGTCAGGTTAGCCAATCTGCTAGGTGTGAGGTGATACCTCAGAGTTGCTTTGATTTGCATCTCTCTGATTATAAGAGATTTAGAGCACTTTTTCATGTGCTTATTAATAGTTTTGATTTCTTTGGCTGAGAACTGCCTGTTCATGTCCCTTGCCCATCTATCAAGTGGGGAATGGCTTGATTTTTTGTACAATTGATTTAGCTCTTTATAAATTTGAGTAATTAAACCTTTGCCAGAGGTTTTTATGAAGATTGATTCCCAATTTGTTGCTTTCCTTCTGATTTTAGTTACATTGGTTTTGTTTGTACAAAAGCTTTTTAATTTGATGTATTCTAAATTATTTATTTTGCATTTTGTGACTCTTTCTAAGTCTTGCTTGGTTTTAAAATCTTTCCCTTCCCAAAGGTCTGACATGTATACTATTCTGTGTTCGCCTAATTTTCTTAATGTTTCCTTCTTTTTGTTCAAGTCATTCACCCATTTTGAATTTATCTTGGTGTAGGGTGTGAGGTATTGATCAAAACCTAACCTTTCCCACACTGTCCTCCAATTTTTCCAGCATTTTTTTATGAAATAGTGTATTTTTATCCCAAAAGCTGGGTTCACTGGGTTTGTCGTATACTGTCCTGCTGAGGTCACTTACCCCGAGTCTATTCCACCGATCCTCCTTTCTGTCCCTTAGCCAGTACCAAATTTTTTTGATGACTGCTGCTTTATAATATAGTGTGAGATCTGGGACTGCAAGGCCCCCTTCCTTTGTATTTTTTTTCATCGTTTCCCTGGATATCCTTGGTCCTTTGTTCTTCCAAATGAACTTTGTTATGTTTTTTTCTAAAGCTGTAAAAAAAAAATTGGAAGTTCAATGGGTATGGCACTAAATAGATAAATGAGTTTGGGTAGGATGGTCATTTTTATTATATTGGCTCGTCCTACCCATGAGCAGTTAATGTTCTTCCAATTGTTCAAGTCTAGTTTTAGTTGTGTGGAGAGGTGATTTTTTAATATAGTGATTGAAACAAAATGTTTAGTATGTATTCATTTCTTGTCCTCTCATTCTCCCTGTTATCATCTCACAAGAGATGAGCCTTTCCTTGACCTTATCAAAGGTTTTAAAATGCCCTTCTATTCTAAATGAGGTCCCATGTTTGTGGGTTCACTACTCAGCACCTCTGGGGTGTATTTCTTTCCAACATTGTTAGAGCACACTTTAGGCGAATATATTAGTATTCATGGCTTCCCATTTACTAGAAAATAAGTGTTTTTGAGAGCCTAACTCTTTATGGGATAGGTGGATGTGGAACTGAAGATGTGTCTTGTTGGATGAATAGGAACACAGAGATTTGGATGAAAGAGGAAGATGATGGAGAGGAAGTTGAAGGTAGCACACCTGGAGATCCAGAAAGGGTTGAAGTTTGTCTGAATGAATGTACTGTGATAGGAACATTCCACCCTAATAATACACAAGATGAACTTCAGGTGCAAATACTTTGCTGGCCAAAATTTTCTTCTTGATCAAGGTTCTTTGGAATGCCAAAAACATTTGATGTACTCCCAAGGTTTTCTTTCCTATTTGAAAGGGATGTTGGTTTCATTTGTTCTGATTATCTTAAAACCACAAGAGCCAGAAACTATAGATGCAGGATTCACTCTCCAATCAAGAAGATAACCTCTTTTGGTATCAGTAAAATTTTCTGGAGCAGTAAACTTTATATTTTGATACTCACTATGCCTACACGTCCTAAAAGTGCAGAATATGACCCACCCTTTCTTGCCCAAGCTATATGACTCATTTTTATTTTTATTTTCTTGTAAATATGGCATATGGGTATCATATAATGTGCTAAGAGACTTCTGGGATCTCATGTAGATAACAGAGAATATGCACTGCTTACCATTTTAGTTATTAGCCCTCAACTTATATGTAGCCCATCTTTTTTTTTTTAATGGTCTTTTTTTTTTTTGGCTTATATCCTTAATGGTGTTTCTGTTTAATTCTTCTTCATCTACTTTCGAATGGATTAGAATACAAAACAAAAGAAAACAAACAAACAAAAAAACCGTAGGTCCTATATCTCTTAAAAATAAATCTTTGGTCTTCCAGTCAAGATGGCGGCTTAGAGAAAGATAAAGTTCAGATCTCCGGAAACCCTTCCCTACCAAACTCAAACTATATGCTCCTAGGGCACCGAAATTCAAAATGAATAACAGCATAGACCCCAGGAATCCACCTCCTGGACCTGAACCAAAAGGTACGCCCCCCCAAAAGCCAGAACCCGAGATCACTCGGACCTAAGGGGTAGGCAGAAGGAAGGTCCCAGGACCCATCCCCCCCAACCCAGAGCTCTGAGTCCGAGGCAGCAGAGGGAACCTCAGAGTCTCAGGGCCGGCTATCCTGAAGGCCACTTCCTGAAAACAACCTGACTCAGTCTTGGGGGCACCCAGACAGCAGGGAAACAGAGAAAGAAGGGGGGAGCCTGTAACCCCCTGGCTGGATCCTTCCATCCTAGTCTCAAGGCAGGTCCCTGCCTCAGGGCATACTCAGTTCAACCCAGCGAAAGCTAATCTTATCAGGAGCCCTCAGAGCTCCAGGAAGCTGCGGCCCCTCCCCCCTCAGAGTGTAGGCTCTTCCGGCCGGCTAAGGCACAGAAACAAAAACCCACAGAAAGGGCCAGGCTCAGAGCGTGGAAGTAAGGCAATGGAGAAGCATCGGGAGGGAACTGAAGAGGGCAGTAACACAGAAACACCAGCAATTCCTGGCCTCCCCTAGAAGACAGAACAGCTGAGGAGAACCGGACAATTTGCCTAGGGCTAAAATCTCTGAACCCCAGACAGAGATAAGAAAAGCTACTCCTCCCCACTCAGATAGAGATGGCAAACTCCACAGAAGCACAAAAGCCACAAAATTCCAAGAAAAACAAGAAGAAGGGGGCTACTTTGGACACATTTTATGGAGCAAAAAATACAAAATACAGAGGAGATAGAAGAGGAAACACAAGCAAATGCTCCGAAACCTTCCAAAGGAAGGTTAAATAGGATATTAGCAAAAAGACTCCAGCAAGTGATCAGAAGGGTCATCCACCATGATCAAGTAGGATTTATACCAGGGATGCAGGGCTGGTTCAATATTAGGAAAACCATCCACATAATTGACCACATCAACAAGCAAACCAACAAGAACCACATGATTATCTCAATAGATGCAGAAAAAGCCTTTGATAAAATACAACACCCATTCCTATTAAAAACACTAGAAAGCATAGGAATAGAAGGGTCATTCCTAAAAATAATAAACAGTATATATCTAAAACCATCAGCTAATATCATCTGCAATGGGGATAAACTAGATGCATTCCCAATAAGATCAGGAGTGAAACAAGGATGCCCATTATCACCTCTACTATTTGACATTGTACTAGAAACACTAGCAGTAGCAATTAGAGAAGAAAAAGAAATTGAAGGCATCAAAATAGGCAAGGAGACCAAATTATCGCTCTTTGCAGATGACATGATGGTCTACTTAAAGAATCCTAGAGATTCAACCAAAAAGCTAATTGAAATAATCAACAACTTTAGCAAAGTTGCAGGATACAAAATAAACCCACATAAATCATCAACTTTTCTATATATCTCCAACACAGCTCAGCAGCAAAAACTAGAAAGAGAAAATCCCATTCAAAATCACCTTAGACAAAATAAAATACCTAGGAATCTATCTCCAGAGACAAACACAGGAACTATATGAACACAACTACAAAACACTCTCCACACAACTAAAACTAGACTTGAGCAATTGGAAAAACATTAACTGCTCATGGATAGGATGAGCCAATATAATAAAAATGACCATCCTACCCAAACTTATTTATCTATTTAGTGCCATACCCATTGAACTCCCAAAAAATTACTTTACTGATTTAGAAAAAAATCATAACAAAGTTCATTTGGAATAAGAAAAGATCAAGGATATCCAGGGAAATAATGAAAAAAAAACCAGAAATGATGAGAGCCTTGCAGTCCCAGACCTTAAACTATATTACAAAACAGCAGTCATCAAAACAATTTGGTCCTGGCTAAGAGACAGAAAGGAGGATCAGTGGAATAGACTGGGGGAAAGCGACCTCAGCAAGATAGTATACGATAAACCCAAAGATCCCAGCTTTTGGGACAAAAATCCACTATTCGATAAAAACTGCTGGGAAAATTGGAAGACAGTATGGGAGAGATAAGGAATAGATCAACACCTCACACCCTACACCAAGATAAATTCAAAATGGGTGAATGACTTAAACATAAAGAAGGAAACCATAAGTAAATTGGGTAAACACAGAATAGTATACATGTCAGACCTTTGGGAGGGGAAAGACTTTAAAACCAAGCAAGACTTAGAAAGAGTCACAAAATGCAAAATAAATAATTTAGAATACATCAAATTAAAAAGCTTTTGTACAAACAAAACCAATGTAACTAAAATCAGAAGGGAAACAACAAATTGGGAAAAAATCTTCATAGAAACCTCTGACAAAGGTCTAATTACTCAAATTTATAAAGAGCTAAATCTATTGTTCAAAAATCCAAGCCATTCTCCAATTGATAAATGGGCAAGGGACATGGATAGGCAGTTTTCAGATAACGAAATCAAAACTATTAATAAGCACATGAAGAAGTGTTCTAAATCTCTTATAATCAGAGAGATGCAAATCAAAACAACTCTGAGGTATCACCTCACACCTAGCAGATTGGGTAACATGATAGCAAAGGAAAGTAATGAATGCTGGAGGGGATGTGGCAAAGTAGGGACATTAATTCATTGCTGGTGGAGTTGTGAACTGATCCAACCATTCTGGAGGGCAATTTGGAACTATGCCCAAAGGGCGACAAAAGAATGTCTACCCTTTGATCCAGCCATAGCACTGCTGGGTCTGTACCCCAAAGCGATAATGAAGAAAAAGACTTGTACAAGAATGTTCATAGCTGCGCTCTTTGTGGTGGCCAAAAACTGGAAAACGAGGGGATGCCCATCAATTGGGGAATGGCTGAGCAAATTGTGGTATATGTTGGTGATGGAATACTATTGTGCAAAAAGGAATAATAAAGTGGAGGAATTCCATGGAGACTGGAACAACCTCCAGGAAGTGATGCAGAGCGAGAGGAGCAGAACCAGGAGAACATTGTACACAGAGACTAATACACTGTGGTACAATCGAATGTAATGGGAGACTGAGGCAGGTAGAAATTAGTTTCTCTCTGCAAGGAGTATTATTTTTTTAGAGGTTTATTAAGGATTAAGGATTAATGAATATACAAGTAAGAAACATGTGCCTAGGCCAGAGGTCTAGACAAAATAACTTTACATCATGGAAGAGATGCCTCTGTTCCACAACGGAAGTCCAAAAGAGAGAGAGAGACCCAAAAACCTTTGCCACCAGCTTAAATCCTTCCTCGATCTAGGCCCACTTCAGAATTTCCGTGAGATTACAAAGCATCTTGGGGAAGTGGAACAAAGGATTGTGGGGATTGTAGTCCTGTATTCGAGTCTATTTTTTACAGTGGTGTAATGCCCCTGAACAATCTGCTGGGATCTAGGAGAAAAAACACTATTCATAAGCAGAGGACAAACTGGGAGTAGAAACACCGAGGAAAAGCAACTGCCCAACTGCAGCTGTTGAGGGGACATGACAGAGAAGAGATTCTAAATGAACACTCTAATGCAAATACTAACAACATGGCAATGGGTTCGAATCAAGAACACATGTGATACCCAGTGGAATCATGCGTCGGCTATGGGGGGTGGGGGAGAGGAAAAGAAAATGATCTTTGTCTTTAATGAATAATGCTTGAAAATGATCAAATAAAATATAAAATTAAAAAAAATAAATCTTTGATCTCTCAGAAATCAAGGATCTGTGTGATAAGAAAGCTACTTCCTGTAATATAATAAAGAGGGAAACATTTTCTCTGGAGAACTGGCCTTACTATTAAGGTCAAGGAATTTGGACTGGTCCTCAAAGTTCTCTCTTCAAATAAAAGTTTAAAAGTAGAACAACATGAAAGAGTGGGGTAAAATTCAGGATAATTATTTTTTGTAAGACTTGCCATTTCCAAAAGGACTTTACAAATATTTAATAATACTCACAGCCCTTGGAATTAGGCCTCTTTGAACATGAGGAAGCTGTGTTGAAAAATGCCCAAAGAACTCAAATCTACCCCAAGGTCTGTTGACAGAATTTGAGATTTGAAATTCATCCTTACTTAGCCTCTTTTCTAATAATAGTCATGCTTTAAAAAAAATTTAAATGATAAAAGAATATTTTTATGGTCCTGAAGATAAGTTTGGGTAAAATCCATTAACACTTTTGGGGTAGGGGATATACCCAACAATATCCTATGTTAAATTTAGAACTTCTTTCCAAGTTCAAGGAGCTCACAAAATGCACCTTTATCATAGCAGTCCTGGAAGAAGCTAGAAAGTGATTGGTTTGCTAATCATAATATTATAAATAATCATAACTGGCATTTATGTAATGATTCCAGGTTTACAAAGTGTTTCAAGGTGACCTGATTCCAAGAGCTGTGTGTATTAATAATTATTTGTAAATTTTATTTCGAAAATGGCAAGACTTAAAAAACATCATTGTCCCAAGTTTTACACCCCGACTCTTTCATATATTCTCATTTGACATGACCGTGAAGGTTAGCACTAAATGAAAATACTTTGTGGCACCAGAGCTCCAAGGATACACACATTTAGAAATAGTTCTGCAAAATTGGCAGATTAAAAAGGTTGAGGGAGTAAATTCTTAATTGTTGTTCATTTTCTTCAGACACTTTGTGACTCCGTTTGGAATTTTCTTGGTAAAGATACTGGACTGGTTTGCCATTTCCTTCTCCAGCTCATTTTACAGATGAGGAAACTGGGGCAAGTAGAGTTAAATGATTGATCCAGAATAACATGGCTAGGAAATATCTGAGGTCAGATTTGAACCCTTGCCTTTCTGACTCCAGGGCCAGTGTTCTATAAGATCTTAATAGCTGACTTCTTTTGAAGTGAGTAAGATTGTGTTTAATGCTAAAGTAAAAACTTGTAATGAATGAGTATACAGGTTAACGTCTCAATATTTGAACTACAGGTTTTCTGAACATGACCTTACTTAAAGAATGAACTTTTTGGTACAAAATCCAAATGATTTCTTTCAGAAACACTGGTCCATTACTGCAACTGCCCAGCCTGTCCAGATATGAATCAGGCCTTATTTTGTGGACAGTTTTTAGTTACATTTAGCTAGGAAATGTTACCCCATATGGATCTCTGGTTTTCTCTCTTTCCATGAATATTACAATAAACACAAGTTAGATTCACTAAACTTTGCAAAGCATAAAAAATTAGCTAAATGATATTTGGTTACTTATATGTGACTTGTATTGAAAAGTAGTAAAGGTAAGTTGGTACTATATGTAAGAAAATTGTGAGTTTAAGGCAAAGGAAAATAACTTTACAAATATTTGTTAATTCATAGAACTCTTTATTCAGCATATAATGAGGAACAATTGAAGATTTTTATGCAAAGGAGTTATGTGACCAAATCAAGGCAGAATGAAGTTTAGTCTGACAGAAAAATGGATGGGCTGGTTCAATGTGAATCCTTTCTTGACCCTGCTTTTCTTCCCATACCTCATTCCCTCATTCCTAAACTACTTCGTATTGAACTATTTTTGTATTTACTTGTATTTATCCCTCTTTTTATTTATTCTTGTTCTCTCCATTAGAATGTAAGGGTTTTTTTGTGATTAGGGATTGTTTTTACTGCATATAGCACATAGTAGGCTCTCAAAAATGCTTGAGGATTGAGTGATTAACAAGGTGGGAGTATGAAAGAAATTCAGTTAGCAATAATACGGGTTTATATTAGGGTGGTAACAGAAGGTACCGCCAATTAGTAAGCATTTATTAAGGAAGGGTTTACTATGTTCTAGGCATTTTGTGCTGAGATTTAAAACAGAGGCAAAAGACAGCTCCTGTCTTGAAGGAGCTAAAATTTGAATGTACGAGACAATAAGCAAACAAATATGTACAAACACAGTATATGTAGAAAAATTAGGAAATAATTAAATGAGAGATGGCACTAGAATGAAGACAAGTTGAGAAAAGTTTCCTATAGAAAGTAAACTTTGAGATGGGACTTGAAGGAAGACAGGGAAGAAAGTTGGAGGCAGAGATGAGGAGGGAGAACATTCCAGGCATGGAGGGTAGCCAGAGAAGATGCCTGGAGCCTAGTGATGGAGTTTCTTATTCATAGTCTAGGAAGGATGCCAATGCCACTGAATGGAAGCTTACAGGGACAAGGTGTAAGATAAAAGATGCCTGGGATGAGGCACTAAGTAATGAAATATAGACTAAAGAAGGATAAGTATCAGAGAGTTCTCTGATGGTAATGATAAGATTTGGTAATTGGTTAAGAGAGATGAGACAGAAGGAAGAGTTCCAAGTGATTCCAAGGTTTCATCATCTCTTCCCTACAGAACATCCTATGATGAGTATGGTGGATAGATGCTGGCAGTTATTGGCAGAACTCTGCAGATGTCTTCTGAAAAGAGAATCTAGAAAAAGGGGTGACAGAGCTATCCCTTAACAGTGGCTTATAAATTTATTTTTTGTTTAAAATTTATTTAATTAATTTGGTATTTAATTATTAATTAATTTAATTTGTTTAAAATTAAAATTTAATTTGTTAACATCAAAATGTCTTTGATCTGAACTTATTAAATTAAGATTCTGTGCATTGGGGAGAATGTGATATGTTCAAATATTTAAACACTGGATGTTTTCAAAGTACAATTGACTTTTTGAGGCTGGAGACACAAAAGGGAAAATGTTAACAGTGTATTCCATGAGGTAGCTACTGTGAATTGCATATTCTAACAATCTCTTTAAGGCACTCTATTTCTGTGGTTATTATATACAAAATGTACAGGATTGAGGGTCCTATAGTAGTAATCTTAGTGCTGTGGAAAAATTCCTTTTGTAGGCATTAGGCAATAAAATTTAGTGTTTTTTTCATGTAATAATCGCCTTTAATGGATGTGAGTATTTTATTTTGCTATTATCAGCTCTTTGAAAGTATTATAACTGGAAATATTAAATTTGCTTTATTGACCTTCCTTAATGGTATGTTTCACATAGGGCAATAGATACATTATTTAAGATCATAAGCTTTATTTGAACTCATTTAACTTTTTGAAATGCTTTGCTGTTGGATAGTAGATAGAGTTCAGTCTGGAGTCAAGAAATGCTGAGATCAAATCCAGCCTCAGACACTTACTAGGCAAGTTACTTACTGGGCAAGTTACTTAAACTCTATTTGCCTCAGTTTCCTAAACTATAAAATGGGGATAATAACAGCAGTTCTCATATAGTGTTATTGATTGAGTTTATATATATATATATATATATATATATATATATATATATATATATACACACACACACACACACACATATATGTAGAGACAGATAGAAGAGAGGGAGAAGGAGACAGAGACAGACAGATAGACAGAGGCAGGGAGAGAGAACAATCTAGCTTAGCACAAGTGCAAGAGATAATAAGGGAATATTTATAGTCTCACTTTTTGTGGTGGCACAGAGTACTTGGCACAGAGTAAGCATTATCTAAAGGCTTATTTTCTCCCTTCTTTCCTCTTTCTACCCTCCCAAGTTCTTTGATGGCTCAGTCTAGTGATGGTGTAGGGTGATTGGATTTCAGCTTCCACATCCTGTCATTTAAAACACTGTTGACAAGGAGGTGAGAACATTGGGAGAATGAGAGGTTATATAATTGGACATTTGGGTGAGTGAATATCTAGTCCTTGGGGCTTCCGGATCTCCATCCCTGTAACCTTGTGCCATTGGAAGATGAAATAAGTACTTGTAGGTACTCTTGTACTAGTCAATCATCCGACATTTATTAAGCACTTTTTATGCACCAGTCATTGAAAGAAAAGCAAAAAGACAGTCTCTGCCCTCTAGTAATGTATAGCCTAATGAAGGAGACAACATGTAATAAAACTATGTGCAAAGAAGATATATACAGGATATATTAGAGATGATCAAAGGGAAGGCACTCAAATTAAGGGGGGAAAGGAAAAGATTCATCTAGAAGGTGGAATATTTATCTAAGACTGGAAGGAAGCTAGGGGAGCTGGGATGGGGAGATAGTTCCAGGCATGGGAGATAGCCAGTGAAAATGTAGAGTGTCTAATATGTAGTATGTATATTTTATATATATATATATATGTATATATGTACAGTGAGAGAGAGAGAGACAGTGAGACAGTATATAAAGATATAAAGTGTCTAGTGCAAGGAGACCAATGTCACTGGATAGTAGAATAAGAGGGGTGTAGTGTGTTTGAGGAAGAAGATTGGTAAGGTAGGAAGGGGGTAGTTTTTTTTTTATTTATTTATTTGAATACTTTTCCATGATTCATGTTCTTTCCCTCCCCTCTTCCCTCCCTCCTCCCTGATCTGACAAGCAATTCCACTGGGTTATATATGTATCATTGTTTCAGACCTATTTCCATATTATTAATACTTGTAATCGAGTGATCATTTAAAGTCAACATCCCCAATCATATCCTCATCGAATCACATGATCATGTTTTTCTTCTGCATTTCTGCTCCCACAGTTCTTTCTCTGTATGTGGCTAGCAGTCTTTCTCGTTGGTCCCTTGGGATTGCCCTGCGTAATTGCATTGCTGCTAGTAGCAAAGTCAGTTACATTGATTATGTTGCAATGTGTCAGTCTCTGGTTCTGCTCCTTTCACTCTGCATCAATTCTTGGAGGTCTTTCCAGTTCCAATGGAATTCATCCAGTTCATCATTCTTTTCAGCACAATGATACTCCATCACCAACAGATACCACAATTTGTTCAGCCATTCCCCAATCGATGGACACCCCCTCATTTTCCAATTTTTTGCCACCACAAAAAGTGAGACTATAAATATTTTTGTACAAGTTTTTTTCCCTTATTATCTCTTTGGGGTACAAACCCAGCAGTGGTATAGCAGTCATTTAAAACCCTTTGGGCATATTTCCGAATTGCCCTCCAGAATGGTTGGATCAACTCTACCAGCAGTGTAATTAGAGTCCCAATTTTGCCACATCCCCTCTAACGTTTATCACTAGAAAGGGGTTAGTTTTGAAAGCTTTTAAAGATAAGAGGAGAATCTTAAATTTGATCTTGGATCAGTTGATTGAAAGGGGAGTGATATGGTTAAACTTGTACTTTAGGGAGAAGTATGATAGCCAAGTCGAGGAGAGAGTCGAATGGAGAGAGAATTGAGTCAGATAGATCAATCAGAGATTTCTTGGTTTATAGCCTCAATTTTTTTAAAGCAGAGAGGGTGGGTTTATGAGCATGAGTGATGCATGTGTGCGTTATGGCAAGACCAAAGGTATGAGATATTTCTGTGTGTTGCTGAGGTGGAGCTTCTTGTAGTAGCTGAGATTTTAGTTGGACTTGAAGGATCCTCGTAGATGGAGAAAGGAAGAAGATCATTTCAGGCATAGAGAAGAGCCAGAGAAAATCCTGGAACCTAGAGATGAAGTCTTTTTGTGTGTGGAGCAGCAAGGAGGCCAGTGTCACTGGCATGGAGTAAGGTGTAAGAAGACTAGAAAAGTATATGGTAGGGGGTGAGGAGGGAGGGCTTTGAACATCAAATAGAGGATTTTGTATTTGATCCTGGGAGTCCTGGAGTTTATTGACTGTGTGTGTGCACTGATGATGGCTTGTGTGTGTTTTATGATTGGTCCTACTTGAGGAAAATCAATTTGAATGGAGAATGGTTTGGATAGGGGAGAGATTTTTAAATAGTCAAGCTTATAAGAAGACTTTGCACTAGTCTACACATGCAGTGATGAGAATCTGCAGCAGGGAGGTGAACATATCTGAGGAGAGAAAGGTGAAATCCACTGGTTTGGGCCACAGAATATGGGGTGGGGGAGATGGTGGAGGCTTCAGAGTGATGCTGAGGTTGTGAGCCTGAGGGATTAGGAGTATGGTGTTGCCTTCAACGTTAACAGGAAAATTAACAAGGAACAGTTTAGGGAGAAAGATATCAAGTTCAATTTGGGACGCAAGTTTTAGGTGCCCGCTGGACATCCAATTGGAAGATATTTCAAAGACAATTGGAGACTTGAGATTGGAAGTCAGCCGGAGAGTTAGGGCAGGAGAAGTACATTTGAAAAACATCATCATAAAGACAGTAATTCCATCTATGGGATCTGATGAGGTCACCAAGTGAGGTAGTATAAAGGGAGAAGAGAGTTTCTAGGATAGAGCCATGTATGAGAAGGAGAGTCTGGAAGTGGCAGTGGGGAGCAAGATGTGTTCCAGGCTCGCTATGACCCCCTGTCTGGGAAGGGATGGGGGAGTGAAGCAGGCCAGAAAGGGGAGCCAAGAAAGCTTTGTCACCAGAAGGAGCCAGATATCAGTGAGTACAAAAAGATAGAAAGAACAGTAAAGAAAAAGGTTTCAGATGAAAATAAGTTGGTTACCTCTTGAGTCTGAATTCCAGAGAGCACAGGGGGAGAGGGGAGGAGTTTTTGCTTCACATATTGAAGGAATTGGGTTCCAGAAAGGAATGAATAAATGGACAATGGGAGACCAAGAGCAGGATTGGAACAATGATGACTAGCGTTTGAGAATGACTTCTGTGGGGAGGGAATGATGGCGTGGAAGTAAGTTAATCATTGAAGAAGAAGTTTCAAGTTGTCTAACAAGTGTAGAAGTTCATCTTGGAGTACTTGGGAACAACAAAAGATTTGAACCTGAAAGTTGTGAAATGAGAATGTTGGAAGTTTGGCCTCAAAGAAGAGAAAGTATCTTTGATGCTCTGAAGACAGACTTTGGTTGCTTCTGCCCCCTTTCTCTATTGGGTATGCACATAGTAGGTATTGAGAAATGCTTGTTGGTTTGGATCTGAGTAACCTAATGTTCCCTTTGCATTATGGGTATGGACTGTCCTAGGATAGAACACATTATATTAATTAGATGGTCTTAAGTGTGTCGAGAGCCAGGGAGGTCCTCTCTCTCAGGTACATCTTCCCAAACCTCAGAATCTCTGGTGATTGCAGGTACCTTTTGGTTTAGGCTGTCTGTTGATACTGGCTCACTGCAGCTTCCAAACTTTGCTTAAATTCTCCAATATATGTGGTCTCTGCAGACATCTCTTAACTTTGTCATTTTTTTCTTTAACACAATCATGAGAGAAAGCTTGATATCTCATAGAAAAAAACAACTGGACATTGAGTCAATCAGGGGAGATTTGAGTTTTAATCCTGCTACTGATAATTACCTACCTAGGTTGCTAAATGTTTCTGAGCCTCAGTTTACTCAGTTTTCAAAATGGCAGCAATAGTACCCTTTCCCCAGGACATTTTCTGGGATAAAATAAAATAATGTTAGTAAGACATTTAATAAACCTTAATGCTGTATATAAATTTCAACTAATGCTTTATTTCTTTTTTGGGTCTAAGACATATGCCACTGTTCTGTTGCATCACCCTTCCCAAGTGCCCGTTTTTAAACAATAAACAACAATGATTTCTTTTATTTCTTTCAAGTAAACTTTTAATGTGCCTGTTCCTAAAAGGAATCTCTAATCCTGAGCAAGTATCTTTGGGGTAGATAGATGGTACAGTGAATAGAGTATCAGGCTTGAAATCAGGAAGACTCATCAGTTCAAATTTGCCTTAGACACTTATTAATTGGGTAAGACATTAAACCTTATTTGAATCAGTTTCTTCATCTATAAAATGAGCTGGAGAAGGAAATGACAAACCACTTCAGTGTCTTTGCCAAGAAATTCCAAATAGGGTCATGAAGAGTCAGACAAAGACTGAAAAGACCCAAGAACAAGAAATACTTTACCTTGAATGCCCGTCTACCTGTGATACCCAGGTAGTCTGTCCGTTCGATCCTGAGAAATCCATAGAAGAAATGGGAGACAGTCTCTTTACTTACAATCTAGAGAAAACATTGATGTGTGGAATGAAAGAGAATGGAAAAACAGCATATGAGAAATGCTGAATTATATGCCTGGGCAAATCAACATGCTTTGCGAATTTAGAGATGAAGAAAGTCGGTGTAGGCTGAAGTAATCAAGGCTTGATCTGTACTTTGAAGGATAAAGATTTATACTTTCCTGTCTATCAGAGAATTGACTACAGACTTACTATCCAATTAATATAGCCTGGTATAGCCCAAGGCATTCCAAACTCATTTTGATTAAGAAGGAACACTAGCTTACACAGATCCAACTCAACAAGCCTTTATTAAGCACCTACCTAGTAGAAAAAGGTGGTACTGAGAAAGTTCCTACTGATGAGGCACTTTTATTTCATAGGAGGACGGGAAAAGAAAATACAATCAGTAAACAGATGAGTGAGTGTATGAGTGCTGTTATAAGGAAGAGGAGAGCAATACAGGTTTCAAGATTCAGGAAAAGATCCTCATAAGAGATGGCACTTGAGTCTCAGCCTTAAAAAAAAGTCAGGGATTATAAAACATAGGAGGTTCAGAAAGAAATTCAATGGTCAAAGGATATGAATAGGCAATTTTCAGATGAAGAAATCAAGTCTATATATAACCCTGTTAAATGCTTGAAATTGCTCTTGATTAGAGAAATGCAAAGTTAAAACAACACTGAGATGCCAAATCACACCTATCAGATTAGTTAATATGACAGAAAAGGAAGATAATAAATTCTGGAGGGGACATGGGGAAAATGGGACACTAATGCCCTGCTGGTAAGAGTTGTGAACTGATCCAGTCATTCTGGAAAACAATTTGGAACTATACCAAAAGGGCTTTAAAATTGTGCATACCCTTTGACCCAGCAGTACTGCTGCTATGTTTTTATCCCAAAGAGATTTTTTAAAAGGGAAAATGTCCTGTTTGTAATATCTATATCTTTATCTATCTATCTATCTATCTATCTATCTATCTATCTATCTATCTATCTATCTATCTATATATGTATGTATCGGTGCTTTTTGTGGTGACAAACAATTGGAAACTGAGGGATGGCCATTGTTGTGGTGTACAATTACAGTGGAATACTACTGTGTTATATGAAATGATAAGAAGGGTGACTTAGGAAAAACCTGGAAAGATCTGCACGAACTAATGCAAAGTAACATGAGCAGAACAAGAACATTATATGCAGTGACAACAATTTTATAGGATGACCATTTATGAATGACTTAGCTATTTATAACATACAGTGATGCAAGAAAATCCTCAAGGACTCATGATGAAAAATGCCATCTGCCTCCAGAGAAAGAAATGATGAGTCTGAATGCACACCAAGACATGCTATATTTCAGTCTATTTCTTAACTTTTCTTTCATTCAGGTTCTCTTTTGTAAAATGACTAATGTGGAAAGATATTATGCACTATCTCATAAAATCTATATCATATTGCTTGCTGTCACAGGAGGCAGGGAGTGGAGGGAGAGTGAGAATTTGTCTCAAACTTAAAAAAAAAAGAATAAAAAATTCCTTTTTTTGCCTGTAGATGAGTAAAAAAACCAAAATATTTAAAAATAAAATAAACAATTTATAAACATCAGAAAAAGAGGGAGTTCATTATAGGCTTTGGGGACAAGCCTGCTCAAAGGTCCTATAAGAGAGCTCCTTTGTTTTACAAATGAGGAACCTCAAGTTCAGGGATGTTAAGTCATCTCTGTATTGGCAGCAGAATTTGAAGTTAGGGCTTCTTGACCTCTAATGCACCACTCTCTCTTTTGCTGCCTCACTGCTGGAGATAGGAGATGGATGTGGAATTTCTGAATCGGGAATGAATCCAGTTTGGCTAGAATGGAGACATTATGATTTGGAATAATGTGGAATAAGCATGGAGTGGCAGGTTGGAGCTAGATTGTCCTCTAGTAATAAAAAATTTGAATGAATGTCCACATCCTTACATGCTGTAAAATCTACATTCACAAATTGCTTACCAAAAAAAAAAAGCCTTTTGTCAAAATGAAAAACAAAGGATCTTTGTGTCCTGCCTTGATCTTGCATCATTTTTTCTCCTTTATCCCCCCTTTGTACTCATTGGCATATGATTACACTTGAACATGACAGATGATCTCATATGCTGTCAGGGAGAATGTGAGGCTCCAAGAAATTAAAAACAAAATAATCACATGTTGATTGTATGCCTGATGACAGTTACAAATGAAATGTGTTAATACATTAGTTAATAGATAAATGGTTTGAGGAAAATTTTCAGGAAAAGGAGCTTGCTAGCTGAACCTTTAACATACAAACAGTTCCAGGCTTCAGTATTGAAAATATAATGTTCCAGGGAGGAGTGGGGGGATGGGGAGATATCTCAAATTGAATTCTTTCCAGGCTTCAGGGAGAAATACAATTCTTACCTTCATGAAAAACAGGCATTTGCTTCTCATCCCTCCCCATCTCCCTTAATATATGCTAATGAAAAGAGAGATGTTGAGGAAGAAGGTAGCTAATGAGAGAACCTCAGATTGCTATGGCAGGTTTCTGGGAGCCTATTTTGTGTTTGCTAATTAGATGGTAGCCTAGGGAGTAGACTGGAGATGTGGAAACAATGGAAACAGTTGGATGTTGGAATGTTTTTCTGTGTGGTTAGTGATAACATCTAAGTATGATTTCTAAAAATTATTAACAGGCTTTGAGTTATACCAATCTGTTGTTGCACAATAGACAATGTGATATTGAGGAAGAAGGGGAATTCAGGGAAATATTGTAGCAAATAATACTAACTCACATTTACATAGAACCCTCATGGTTTGTTTACAAGGTACTTTCCTCACAATAACCCTAGCTGGTGAGTGCTGGAGAAGTAAAAGTATCCCATGGCTTACACAGGGTAATTTATGATACTATGTCTACAGTAACATGGAGCTGATGAGATCTTAGCCTCCATCTGTAATCATTCATTTTGCACCTCCCCAAAGGATTCTATCTCCAACATCCTCTTAAAAACAGCAACAACAAACACAAAAAAACAACTTTAATTGGTTTTTTAATGGGGGAGGGAGGAAAGAGGAGAGACCACTTTTTCTAATCAATTCGATTAGTTTGAGTCAGTTTTGGTTATTAGAAAGTTTTATTCCATTGAACTTGATTGCCTTTTTGCAGCTTTCACACATTACTTCTATTTCTGCAATCTGTGGCCAAACAGAACCAATACAATCCTTCTCCTTGACTGCTCTTCATATACTTTATGAGAACCACCCTATTCTACCCAAGGCTTCTCTAGGCTAATCATTCCCAGTTTAATCAACTGAACTTCAAGTGTCTTATCCTCTTGGTTGAACTTCCCTGGGTGAGCTCCATGCTTGTCACCCAGTGGGTGACAGTGGCCAGCCTTAAACTGAGAGATAGTTATTCCAATCCACAAGCATTTATTAAGCTCTTATTATGTGCCACTCACCCTCCAGGCTGTGCTCTGGACCTCTTGTACCATACTCCAGCTCTTTATCCTGACCATCTTTAGAATTTCCCATTTTAAAAGTGCCCTCTACCTCTGCTGCCTCAGCCTCTGATTGGATGGCTTCTGCTAGAACCTCCATTTAAAAAATACACCCAGGCCAGGTATGCGCTGGACCCTCCAAGGATAGTATAGCATGCAGCTGCTTTAAGCTTCCTTTCATGAGATGTATTCCCTCATTAGAGGGCAAATTCCTTTAAGAGAAAGACTGTCTTCCTATATTTCCATTTCTAATCCTTAGCAGAGTATCTGGCACTGCACTTAGAAAGTACTTCTTAAATGCATTTATAAAAAAATTGTATGTTTCATTCTGCACACTCACACCTATCAGATTGGTTAATGTGCTGAAAAAGGAAAATAATAAATGTTGGAGGGGGTATGACACTAATTCACTCTTGGTGGAATTATGAACCGATCCAACCATTCTGGAGAGCAATTTGGAACTATTCCCAAAGGGCTTTAAAACTCTGCATACCTTTGGTACCAGCAATACCACTAACAGGCTTGTCTCCTGAATAAGTCAAAAAAGGAGGAAAAGACCTATACATACCAAAGTGTTTATAGCACTTCTTCTTGTGGTGGCAAAGAATTGGAAATTGAGAGGACATCCATTAATTGGGAAAGGCTGAGCAAATTGTGGTACATGGTTGTAATGGAATACAATTGTAATAAGAAATGATGAGCAGGATGATTTCAGAAAAACCTGGAATGACCTACATGAACTGGTGCAATGTGAACTGAGCAGAACCAGGAAAACATTGTACACAGTAACAGTAATATAAGATGAACAATTATTAATGACTTAGCTGTTCTCATTAATGCAGTGTTCCAAAACAATTCCCAAGGACTTATCATGGAAAATGCCATTTTCCTCCAGAGAAGGAATTGGTAGAGTCTGAATGCAGACTGAAACACTATATTTCATTTCATTTTTTTGTTCAAGTTTTTTCCCACAGAATGACTAATATGAAAAAAAAAGTTTCACATGATTGTACATGTGAAAAAACCTATATCAGATTATTTACTATCTTATGGAGAGAGAAAGAAGAGTAGAGAAGAAAGGAGAAAATTTAGAACTAAATTTTTTTAAATGTTAAAATAGTTTTTAAATATAACTAGGGAAAACATAAAATATTTTAAAAATTCAAATGTCCATTAGGAGTTGGGCAAATACCTTACATATCAATGGCAATGCCTTGACAGTTTATAAAAATAGAGGATGAATTAACTAAACAACTAAATAAATCCAGGTTATCAGATTATTAATATGTAATTTTAATTTAATTTAATTTAATAATTTTAATACATAATTAATATGTATTTAATAATGCTCTACCCATCAGATGTATTAGATCTGATTAGAATTGTCTAGACTGGTCATTGTACCAGATGCATTCTGTCATCATGACCCTACTCAAAATCTCGACAGTTTAGTAAAAACCTTCCACAATAGTGTGCACATCATTGGCATAGCCTTGAGAAGTTGAGGTCACTGCTACTCTATGATGAGACATTGATGTAGAACTTAAAAGTATAAAGTCTATGCTCATACAGAATAGCAGAAGGGTTTTGTCACCCTGAATCTGAATTGAAATCAGAGTTGTTAATTAGTTTTTATTGATTTGACATTTCTCCCTTTATTAAAAGATGGAAAAAAAATAAAGCCTCATCATCAGGTCCTTCTTAGCTAAAATCATGTTTCATTGTTTCTGTTAAGCAGGATGTAATTTGTTTGCTCAAAGTAGAGTTCCATTTAGACAAATTAGCCTCTTGAACAATATCCATGTTAATTAGGTTTGACTGTACTATATATTCATTATAGAATGAAGCTTGAAGTTTTAATTGTAGAAAATTGATCTAAAGTTCTTTTAAAAAGGGAAAAAAGAAAAATTAAACTAAATAAAAACTTCCAATATCCATTTTTACCCCAATATATAATTAAATGTTAAAATAACTAAGACTTGATGGTAACTATATGAGCATTATATATATATATATATGCATATATATATGTCATAGAAAAGTAACTTAATTTCTGTTTATTTAAGAGTTTATTTAGGAGGTGAGGAGGGAAGAAAACTGCCAACAGGAATGTGGGGATAGACCTGGCCCTTGAAATGGGTGCTTTCATCATTTTAGCTACCAGCTCAGAAAATAATTCTCACCTTTCCTATACCCAGGACAATCCAGAAAAACAATCAGAGTCTAGCATATAAAGCTTAAAGAATTGGAGCATTTGAAGATCTCTCAGTTATGGTGCTTTTGAATAGCATCGAAAGAGCATGATAGTGGGAGGAAATTCCTCCTTCCTCATTTTCACTTAGCAGCTTTTTATATCTGAGGAACAGATACTTAGGAACATATACTCACCCCAACCAAAGGACTGTGATAAAAAACAAAGGATTTTTAAAATGAGTTCCTTACTACAAGTTAAATGAGACTTGAATATGAAGACATGGGAGATAGTAAATAAAAGAAGAGTTTAAACTACCTTCTCTGTTGCAGCTTGAATGAGGTGGAAGTGGTTCATATTTATTGGCTGAAAGAATTGTAGTTCCCCAGGTATTTCCACAGAATATTGTTGGGTAATGCTGAAGATACTCTTTCACCTGTAAACCAGAGCTGAAGCCCAGGGGGAGACTGAAATATAACCTTTCCCCATAGGAGGTACTAATCATGGCACTATCTTTAGTACTATAATGGTGATGACTGAAAAACTTGGCTAAAAGAGTTGCAGAACTTCCCTGAAAGTGAGTGGTTTCCTAATCACAGCATAGCTCAGTGGGTGATGAACAGAATATTAGATGACCCTGAGCATAGCTTGAGAACTGATATAAGCAAAGAATGTCAGAGATACAGTGCTCAATGGTGAGCAGCTCCAAAGGAGAGTGGGGTGCAACAATATTACCAGTATACAGTGGTAGCTCTGGGATATCTGAAGCCTAAAGCAGCCCGATGAGTATGTCTTGCTTATGTATATTCCTGACATATTTGTCCCTTCTGAAGAGTTTCCTGGCTAGATGTGTTCCCCATTTATGCATGCCCCAACCTTGATTCTTGTGAATACCCACATTCCTAGAGAATGTTTGGGTGTGAATAAGCTTCAGATTAACTAGCAGTAATGTTATTTTAATGCTATGCTATTTCACTAAAAGTCTTTGTTTAGTCTTTTGACTAGTAAAAGTGAACACAACAGTCCCACCAGTGATAGGGCTGGGGGCTGGAGAGTAATACACAGATATCTGTAGTATACAGTGGCAAAATATTCACATGAGAAATTCAGATGAAAAGTGGAGTAGCATTTTTAGAGGGTCTGGCTTGAATGATCAAGAAAAGTATTCTCTAGAAAGTGGTAAGCTTTTAAGAATAAACAATATGTTAATAGGCAGAATCAATGGAGGAGTGTAGATGGAATGGGGGAAAATATTCCAAATTGGAGAAATAGCATTAACTTCCCTGTGTAGATCTCTCTCTCTCTCTCTCTCTCTCTCTCTCTCTCTCTCTCTCTCTCTCTCTCTCTCTCTCTCTCTCTCAATCTCTCTCTCTCTCTCTCTCTCTCTCTCTCTCTCTCTCTCTCTCTCTCTCTCTCTCTCCCTCATTTTTCTATATCTCCCTCTCTCTTTCCTCTCTCTCTCTCCTCTCACTCTCTCTTTTCCTTTTCTCCTTTCTTTCCTCTCCCTCCCCTCATTTCTTCCTCTATGTCTCTCTCTCTCATCTCTCCCTCTCTCTTTTCCTTCTCTCTCTCTTTCTCTCTCACTCCCTCCCTCATTTTTCTATATCTCCCTCTCTCTTTCCTCTCTCTCTCCTCTCTCTTCTCCTTTTCTCCTTTCTTTCCTCTCCCTCCCTCCCCTCATTTCTTCCTCTCTGCCTCTCTCTCATCTTATCTCTCCCTCTTTCTTTCCCTTCTCTCTCTCTCTTTCTCTCTCTCTCTCTCTTATTCTTACTCTTTCTTCTTCTTTTCCTTCCCTGTTTCTCTTCCTTTTTTCCCCTTTAAGTCTGGGAAATGATTTCCTTTTTTTCCTGTCATTCTCTGTTCTATTCTCTGCCCCCCCTCCATTTTTATCTTCTGTTTTTATTTTCATTCAATCCTATTTATCTCTATAGCTGTGATATAAAACAGAATTTATCTGTTTTTAGCTGACTCCTTATTAAATACAAATTTATGCTTCATTGTAATTTGAAAGTTGATTTTAAATTAAAAGATTTATATCTGGGTATCTCTAATGCTTTTTTATCTGAGTATTTGTTAGTAATAGTTGAAGTTTCTATGTCATAAGACTAAGGAGACTTGCTTGTAAAGGCCTTATGGTTGAAAAGGTTTATAAGGCATGAACTTTTATTTTGGTTTGTAAGTTCCTTTTTAGGTTTTTGAAGTAATGAGCATTGATTAGAGACTTGAAATGACATGTGTATTGGAAAACTACTACAACAAATACTGGCTTAGAGTACAAGATGAATACTTTTCTGTCCACCTGTTGGAAGTGCAGAAATTAAGAAATCAAAGTCACAGGACTGTCCATAGATACTTTTTTCATTTAGGACTGATCTGTTAGGTCTGGCGAAGGCTTTAATTTACAGAGATTTATTATCTAATTAATAAGAAGGCTACATTCTATCACAGATTCTCTTGTCAGCAGTTTCTTGGAAAGAGACATGACAGGGAAATAAAGGCAAAACAAACATATACCTTTCCCAGTGTCTCTTTTTTTCTTGACTTTTTCACTTCCTCCTGCTCAGATGGTGAGCAAAGCAAAACTTTTAGTAGTGCTTTTAGTTTATCTGCTCTTAATTTGTTAAATATTAATAGTAGTTGGCAGCTACGTGGCTCAGGGGATTGAGGGTCACACTTAAAGATGAGAGGTCAAATCTGTTCTCAGACACTTCTTCGCTGTGTGACCCTAGACAAGCCACTTGCCCTCATATCCCTACCCCTGCTGCCATGGCCTAGCCCGTGTCACCTTCTACACAATATTGATTTTAAGACGGAAGATATGGCTTTAAAAAGTAGTAGTTAGAAAAACTTATTGGGAATACTAAGATATTGGATCGTGTGTCTTTCAAAAAAGGTTCTCTTCTAGCTTTCAAGAAGGGAAACATTAGCCATAGCATGATTCTTCTTTGTTAGTATGAAACTAATCATTCTCAATTTGGGTTAAATGAACAAAAATCAAGTTCCTTCTCATCAAATTCGTTAATTCTGAATATGAAATGATTGGGAGCAAGTCATTTTACACAACCTTTGTACAATGAGTGTTTTTTTATATTTAGGACAACATACTTGAAAAATTAAAAATTGCATTTTGATATCATGTTAGCTGATAAAAAATGTTAAAAGTAACAAGGGAAGTCGATCCAACATTTTAAGACTTTGATTATGATAGCAAACTTGAGACATAATAAATTAGTACCACAAAAGTTAAAGGATGAATGAATGAAAACACAATTATTTAGCATTTATTATTTTTTAAGTAGTGAGAATTCAACATCACAGTAAAATAGCCCCATCTTCCAGAAGCTCACATTCTGATAGAGGAAAATAGTATATACAAGGGAAAAGTAACCCTTAAAGAGTATTTCAAGAATAGAAATCAAAGGGAAAAGGACCTATTTATACAAAAATATTTCTAGCAGCTCTTTTTTACAGTGGCAAAGAATTGGGAATTGAGGGGATATCCACCGAATGGGTAATGGCTGAACAAATTGTAGTATATGATGGTGATGAAATACTATTGTGCTATAAGAAATGATGAACAGGATGACTTCACAAAAAAAACTAGGAAGACCTCCATAAACTGATGCAGAGCGAAACAAACAGAACCAGCAGAATATTATATAAAATAACAGCAATATTATATGATGATCAACTGTGAAAGATTTGGCTACTTTTGATAAAAAATGCTAATCCCTCTAGCTGTTGGAGCATACTATTTTTCACTTATGTTTACTTGTGTTTTTATTTGGTGGTTTGGGGTTTTATGTGCGTATTCACTCACAACAAAGATGAATAAGGATATATGTTTTGCATGATCATATATGTATAACCCAGATCAAATTGTTTACCATCTCTATGAACAGGAAGGCAGGGGAAGGAGGAAAACACCGAATTTTATAATTTTAGAAAATATGTTGAAAATTATTACTTGTAATTGGGGAAATAAAACATTAAAAAATAAATTCATTCAAAAAGGGGAAAACACATACATATGTAGAAATTATTGGGAGGATGATCCAGATCATAGGGGATCTGAAATACCCTTCTCAATACAGCATTGGTCTGGTTGTACTTTGAAGAGTAAGAAGTGGAAAGAGTACTAGGAGTAAGGGAGTTATGCTGGGGGAGATGGCAAAGAGAGCTGTATGGAGTGAAAAGCAGGATAAGAAATATGACTGGGGCTGACTATAGCGGGTGTGAATTTGTGTTCACTGGTCAGGAGAACTTGTTCCCAATTCCAAAACTAAGTGGATTAATCCCCCCAGGGGTTTTACTCTGACCCTCTCATTAACTTCAGAGATGGCTCAGGGAAGAACAACTAGGTAACATAGTGTATGGAGTGCTAGACTTGCAGTCAGGAGGACCTGGGTTCAAATTTGGCCTCAGATACTTCCTAGCTGTGTGGCCCTTAACCCTGATTACCTAGTTCTTGCTTGCTACTTACCTTTGAATGTGGGTGGGTATCATTTCTCCACTAATTCAAATCAAACTGGAGAATGTAAAGCCATGCTATGAATATCTAATTCAGGAGGAACTAGGTAGCCTTTTAGTGTTCTTTTCTTCTTGTTACTTTATTGTTTGAACATTTCAGTCTTGTCTGACTCTTTGTGACCCCATTTGACATTTTTCTTGGCAAAGATCTTGGAGTGATTTGCATTTCCTTCTACATCTCATTTTACACATGAGGAAACGGAAGCAAACAGGATTTAAAGTGACTTTCCTGGGGACCCACAGCTAAATGTCTGAGGCTGGATTTGAACTAAATGTTTCCTGACTATGGCCCAATGAGCTTTCTATGGCATCACACAGTTGCCCCCATGTTCATTATACAAATTATATCCTTCTCTGCTAGAGGCTTACTAGGAAATAAGGAGAAACAGTTAAGTATTTATTGTCTCTATGTGTCAGGCATTGTGATAAGTGCTTAACAAATCTCATTTAATTTTAATCTCTCTCTCTCTCCCTCCCTCCCTCTCTCCCTCTCTCTCTTTTCCTTCCTTCCTTCCTTCCTTCCTTCCTTCCTTCCTTCCTTCCTTCCTTCCTTCCTTCCTTCCTTCCTTCCTTCCTTCCTTCCTTCCTTCCTTCCTTCCTTCTTTCCTCCCTCTCTCCCTCCCTCCCTCCTTCCTTCCTTCCCTCCCTCCCTCCCTCCTTCCTTCCTTCCCTCCCACCTGCCTGCCTGCCTGCCTGCCTGCATTTAATCTTCACACCTCTGTGATATATGAACTATTATTGCTCCCATTTTAGAGAAAAGGAAACCGAGGGAGGCAGAGGTTAATTTAATTGCCCAGGGTCACAGTTAAATGTTTTTAGTGTCTAGATATGAACTTGGGTCTTCCTGACTACTGACCCAGCACCATTCTTCATCACTTGGCCAAACTTACCTATTTAGCAGGACTTCGTATTTTTTGCATGTTTCTGGGGGTAGGGGTAATTTACTTGAGAATGATCCCCCTTTTCACGGTCTCTGGACACTTAATTACTAAATGCTCCACAATGTAGATAGGCTCTGAGACTGAGTTAACCACCTGAGAAAGTCAGGACCCCCCCTCCTCAATATCTCAGTTTATATACATACATAATAGTAGTCCTCGGCCTCTCAGGCAGGATCTGCCTCTTCCCCCTTTGTTTTGAACTAGTAAATAGAGTCAGACTTTTTGGGAGAAGGTTTGACCTTCCAACCATATAGGAAGAAAGTGTCTGAGTCCCGCCCCCCATAAAGAAGAGGCTCTAAGAGGTAGCCATTTATTTCAGTCACCCATCCTCACATAGTTGGGAGGCTGGCCTTTCTTAAAGGCGATAGGTTTTTAATGGCTTTTGGCCAGCAACAGTGAGGAGCTGGTCCTTAAATTTTCCTTGTGAGGTACAATATCTGTTTAAAAAAAAAAGAGGGTGGCTATTCATGTTCACCTACAATATCTTAGCTCAGAGAATGATTTGTGCTCTCCCTCCTCCCGAGCAATCAGAATGCATTTTATTTATGGGCTGTTTAAATGCTTTTATTGAAGATGAAAACAATTCCAACTAATTTTCATCAGGCAGAATCTGAGCTGCAGCTTGCCCATCATTAGTGAGGAAAAGTAAGTGAATGAGCGTAATTGGGGATGGCTATTTTTATTAACTCGTGGATCTGATTTGGTTTTATGGATAACCTTTGAAACAGAGAACACTATGAAAGTAAAATGATGGAATTTCACTCTTCATTTGTCTTTTGCATTTGAGGGATGGCTTCTCTTTGGCACCTGGTATTAAATGGGCCATCTGTCTGCTGGATTCCTTGCTGAGACTAGATTTATAGTAACATGTGGGTGTGTGGGAAGGAAACCTCTGTTAGCGTCCTTTCTAATAAGGTCATGTCTGTGTGATAGTTGAAGACTCCTGGAGTCAGAGATGGGAACACAGACAGCTTTCTGTAGCTTCTCTTCCTTGCGCTTTAGGAAAAATATTTGCCAATCTCAGGAGCATAACTTTAACCTTCCTCTACGTCAGTGTTCATTCATTCTTATTGAGGCTTGGTGATTTATGGTAAGGATGAACACTGAATAATTTGCTGCTGTCTAATGCTTTTCAAAGTGCCACTTTAGGAGAATGGCCTGATTGTGGTTTTTTTTCACTGCTGGGTTTCAATATTCTTTATCCTCCCCATAGATGTATCAGAGAATAAATGGGGGCTTCTTTATGAAATCCCAGATTTTAACCACTTAGTTTCTTATTAATTGTTCTTATCCAGTGTTTTAACACTAGACTCGTCCTCCCAGGCAATTAAAAGAACTTCTTCCCTTCTTCTTCTAGGTACTAAGTTTGATGGAAATAAATGTTGAATTTTTTTTTCCATCAGTCAATTCCCTACACCTTTCTTAAGTGTTTGCTCTATGAGTACTAACACTGCACTTTCCTCTCTTTCCCCAACTTCCAAAAATGATTCCTTTATAAGGAAATACATTTTTGTTCTTTAATTTCTTATTCAATTCTTTTTTCCTGTCTCTTAATTAAAAAAAATCTCCCTTAAATCATTAACCCTTAAATCTTTTTTCTACTCAACAACCTCTTTCTTCTATTTTTGCCCTTTGAAGATGACAATGTTTAAAAATAGTAGTCTTGTCTAGTTCTATTATGATAAGACTTGGATTCATATATTGTTATAATAATAATAATAATAATTAGCATTTCTGAAGGGCTTAAAGTTTTACAAAGCATCATACAAATATCTCATTTTCATCTTCAAAAATCTCTGAGTAGTATATGCTATTATTATCCCACTTACAGATTAAGAAACTGAATCAAATCTGGCCTCAGACACTTCCCAGCTGTGTGACCCTGGGCAAGTCACTTGACCCCCATTGCCTAGCCCTTACCACTCTTCTGCCCTGGAGCCAATATCCAGTATTGACTCCAAGACAGAAGGTAAGGGTTTAAAAAAAAAGAAACTGAGGCATTAGTCTCATTTTTGTAGATGAAGAAACTGAGGGAAATAGAAGTTAATTGACTTGTCCAGGGCCACCCAGGTAAGTTTTCCTGTTTACCACACTTGGAGATCTTTCTTTGTTTTTTATATTAGAAGTGTGTGGTTGGATGGGAGGCTAAGTACTGAATTCTTTTAGAATCTTAACCCTGTGGATGAAGCTTTTCCTTTCTGTTTGTTTCTCTTTGCAAGAGGTTACTGTTGGTTGAATAGCTCCTTTGCTTTTTGAAAGCAGTCACTCAGCAAACATTTATTTTAAGTGCTTACCAGGTGACCAGAACTGTGTTTCTCTCCAGGAATACAAATAACAAACAAAAACAATCCCTACCCTAGAGTTTACATTCTAATGAAGGGAGAAGTGGAAAAAGTGTTCACATAAAGTATACTAAAGATTCATATAAAATGGATTCAAGATCACCTTACAGAGGAAGGTGCTAAGCAGCTGCGGGTCAGAAAGGGAATTAGAAAAGGTCTCATAAATGAGGTGGCATTTGAGAAGATTTTTGAAGAAAACCAAGGATTCTAAGATTTAAAAGTGAGGAGAGAGAGCATTTCAAGTATGGAGATAAGGTAAGATTAGGATTTCTTGTTTTCTTATAGAAAAGGAGTCATTTTTTTAACCTCTTACCTTCTGTCTGATAATCAATACCATGTATTGGTTCCAAGACAGAAGAACAGTAAGGGCTAGGTAATGGGGGTCAAGTGACTTACCCAAGATAACCCAGAACTTCCCTTTTCTAGCCCTGGTTCTCAATCCACTGACCCACCTAGCTGTGCCTCAGTAATTTTCTTTAAAAAATTGGGGCTTCTTAAATTGATTTTGCTTGATTGCTGAAAGATTTTCTGTTGAATGCTGGCAATATTCGCTCTTTTTCATTGAAATTCTGAAGTTAAATGACTACATGCTGCCACGATTAAAGTTTGGGGTTTCTCTCCATTGATGATCTATAGATTTTATCGAGCCATACCACTGGTTTCAGTACTTCTAGCCACTAGGCTACATGATCATATTTCTATAAGATTCTTAGGATCTTCAAATATAGACATATATTTTATCCTTAAGGTTATCTGCTATGATTTATTGAAAATTTACATGATCTTCCAGTGCAGCAAGGTTTGGTGTATTTTTTAAGGCAAGTTAGTCAGTTTTCTTCCCAGCTGTTTATTTTTTAGTTTTATAACTGCCCTTTAGTACCATTCCTGTCTTGGGGAAATTAGTTGTATTGTATTTTAAATGACCAACTCCATTATTTGTCCTAATCAATTCTTTGAGAGCACTAATTTCCACCCTAATTGTATTTACATACTTACTCTTTGAGTTATTTAATTTCTCTTTGGTACCATTTTAGAGTTTCTTAATGTTGCCCCATCAACATTACTTTAGGAGACCCTATAAATTTTTTTTTGTTTTGCTTTCTTTTCAGTTGAGAACTTTTTATTTATTTTCTGTTGAATAACTTTTTTATTATATATTATTGACTTTTCTGGTCTTCCTACTCATTTCTCCTTTTTTTTTCAGATGAGTTTCTCTGCTGGTTTCTATTTAGGAACTTGACTTCCCAAAGTTTTCTCTGTGGTACCTCTCAGTTTTTATTTATTGCCTCATCCCTAATAAGGAGAAATTGTATCAGGCCTCCTCACTTTCTGATCTTTCCTCCAAGCACAGGTTTTGCTTTCTCCTATTCAGATCATCAGATGTAGATAATTCCAGAGAAATAAATAACTTTCTCTATAACTGGCAAGGGCAGCTAGTAGGTTCAGTGTATAGAGTGTTGGGCCTATAATCAGGAAGACTTATTTTTGTGAGTTCAAAACTGGCCTCAGACACTGACTATCTGTATGACCCCGAGCAACTCATTTAATCCATTTTGCTTCAGTTTCATCATCTATAAAATGAGCTGGAGAAGGAAATGGCAAACCACTCCAGCATCTGTGCCAAGAAAACCCAAAATAGGGTCACAAGGTGTCAGACAGGACTGAAGGAGACCAAAACATGACTTTCCATTTTGGCTACAGCATGGTACCCATGGCTCCCACTCCTCATCCCCACCTCCCCCAGCCACAACACAAACATACCCATACATTGGCTTTGCTTGGTCTTTCCCTTCCACCACCAGCATCCCATAGTCTCTTCCTCTTCCTCTTCCCAGTTGGTTTAGGGATGTTTATTTCTTGTGAAGACCACATTAACTCCTTCACAGCTACACTAAGACCAGAGGCTGTTTGGGGTAGGATTTATTTTAGATCTTAATGTCTCTAGGCCTCGGTATGCTTAGTTGGAAAATGAGATTCTTAGGCCACCAAGTTTACTTCCAACTCTCCATCAGTGATCTCTTCAACAGAAATCCTGGGGCATTTAGATGAAGGCTTTGCTTTGCCTGTAGGCATATCTCATTGTCTTCTCTTGTTTCAATTCTTGACATCTGACACACCATTGATTATTTGATGGATCCATTCTGAAAGTTATATTCAGAGGACAACTTTTATTCCATTTTCTATTACATGGTTCCATTTGATTCAACTTGGATCTTGCTTCTAGTAGAATGCTACATTTATTATGTGATGCAATCTTAGATTTTCCTAGAGAGCATGTCAAACATGATTTTGGGATCTATCTGTTTGACATGGGAGCCCAAACATGAACTGATAATACCCGTGAAGCAACGGGGACATTATGGCTCATACGTACGCCTTTGGGGGACCTCCGACCTCTCCTGTACCTTATTCTTGTCCCATCATGTCCCACTTCCTCTAGATGCGCCTCTCTTCTCCTTTCTTTCTTCCTCTCCCTTTCTCATTTCCATCCTGAGAGATGCATTTGGTTATTTAGAAACTCCTCCTAAACTATTCTGTGTTAGGGTTCTTTCTCTCAGAGTGTTTACATATTTAAAGGCACTTTGGACTTCCCCACTTCTTCACTTTCCTCACTTATCCTCTATAATAGAAAAAAATAGTTTCTATTAATTTCTCTCACTTGCTAAACTATAGAAGGACTGAAGAACAAGGAGAATTCTCTGAAAATAAAGATAGTGTGCAGCTTTTCTATTGAAGAATTCCATTTCTTAAAAAACCTTAGAATACTATGTTTTCAGTAAGTGATTGAGAGGGAGATGAATGAGAATTGTTATTATTACCGTTATGGTCTATTGCAAAGCAGCTCATCAAAATCTTATTTTACTTAAGAAGAAAGAAAGCAAGGGGAAGTAGAAACTAACATTTTCTTTACCATGACCATATCACCTCATTACCTGTTTTAGAGTAATTTTTTAAAAATGAGATTAAAATATTTTTCTATAGAAATTGTGGCCTTTGGTGATTGAGATTGGGTGCCACAATCTTGTTCCTTAGGTTGTTATTTAGTCTTATTCCAAAACAGGATGCCCTAAGCACCCAAAATGCAGGTAAAAATTCCTATCAGCTGAATGTTATGCAAAAGAATAATTATGGGAGATAGTTTTTCCCAGATGGGACATCTGGCCTTCCATGAAGCTTGAGCCAAGCGGACCAGTCAGCGGAGTGATTGGGAAATGATTGTAAGCAGTGGAATAAATTTCCAGTTGAAAACAGAGCCCCCTCAGTTTTCCCATGGTTTCTAGCTTCAGGAGAATCTGAGAAATTTTCAGTCTCTCAGAGAACATTGAAATGTAGTGATATTGAAAGGCACCGAGGCATTTAAAAGATGATGTGGGGCTCTGTTTTGTTTTAATTTCATTTTTGCAATGGTGTGTCAAATCTGATTGGGGGGGGGAGGTCCCTTGTAGATGTTAATAAGTTTAAATCATAGAATTTAGGCATATCAGGAAATGATGGATCTGCTCCTCTGATTAGGTAGGATGAGTGGAGCCACTCAGGACCACAGTTTCTCCCAACACTCTCTTTTATAGGTACCAGATGAATAAACATCTCTGACTAGCTCTTCTGTAAGACTCTCTCTGTAAGAGATTGAGAAATAGCTGGAAAGGGTGAATTATAGGTGATACTTCAAATTAAGATTTGACAAAGTCCTTGAATTCATTTCAGCAAATAAAACAGGGCAGATTAGACAGCTGCAGGTCTGCATGGCAGCAGTGATAGACGCTGAAGCCAAACCACTACAAAGTGTTATATGAAGTCATGGGCATGATTTTATTGCAGCTCAGATCTTAGATCCTGGGTACATGTTGAGGCATTTATGAGTAGTCTGGAGCCAGATTTAACTGACTGTTGAGAGCCAATGGTTTAATTTTTCAGTGTGAGAAGTATTCACACAATGCTACAAATCAGAGATTAATTTATTATTTTGTTGATTGTCTAGATTTAAGAAAATTGTGAAGAAAATGTGAATAATGAAGATGAAACTTAAATGTGTAGTATATGGATATTTTCTTTTTGGAAAGCCAAGTTTTAATCATTTACCAGCTTATTGTCAAAAGATAGGGCATCTCTGTTGGAAAGCAGAGGAAATAAATGATATATGATCTGTATATTATTACTGGGTTCTTTTGTCATTTCAGGTTTGGGTTTTGCTCTTTATAGTCTATGAAATGGTTTCTCTAAGAAAATGAAAAGAATCTTGTTTAGAAATTAAAAATAAAGAATTCACACCAAAAGCTATTAATAGCCTATTATCAAATTCAGTTCAGTAAACAAAATCAAAACCAGTGCCTGAGATGATAGAGCTGGTAGAGATAGACCTGGCAGGTTTTTTTTAATTTTTAATTTTTTAAATATTTTTCCACGTTTATATATTTCATTTTCTTTCCCTTCCCTCTGCGCTTCCCCTTCCCAGATCCAATAAACACTTCCACTGGGTTATACAAATCTTATTATCACTTATACTTATTTCCATATTATTCATTTTTGCAATCAAGCAATCTTTTAAAACCCAAACTCACAAATCATATATCCATATAAACAAATGATAAGTCATTTGTGAACTGGCAGCTTTCCATCTCTTTTGCTAGTGTGTGACAGGAAAGGATCACTTAAGTGATGAAATAGGGGCCTTCATTCATATGCTTTGGAATTCCTCATCCTATCCTAAGTGGTTGAATCTCCATTACCTCATCTGTAAAATGGGTTTAGTACTTACCTCTTGGGATTGTTCTGAAGCTCAAATTAAATAATGCACATGTAATCAAGTCTTCAGCCAAGCCTATGGAGTTTTGTGGGCTATTGTGTTAAAGGAGAGTAGTGTGATTCCTAATTTGTTAAGAGAAAATGCTGATGCAAAGTTGTGGTTCTCAAAATTTCCCAGGCTTAATTGAAAACCTAGATATATATGTAAAGCATTTTGTAAAATGTAAAATCTTTCATAAACGTCAATTGCTCTTATTTTTGCTCTATTTATTATTATAACTATTATCAGCCCATGTTGAATTGGGTTATCCATATCACAAAGTCTGATCTATTAGAAAGAAATTAGAGGACAAAGTTTTCCATCACTCTTGGTGAAATAGGACTGAGAGAAGAATACTTAACATTACATCAAATCTTTGATTTAACAAAGTAGCATTCCATAACTTTCTGGTTATGCAATAATAGTCAAAGAACTAGCAGTTCTAGCACTTTTTATTTTATTCATAGCTCTGCTAGAAAGGTTAAGTGATTCACTCAAGGTCCTACAAAAATTATAGGAACAGGATTTAAACCCGTCTACTGACGCGACCTCTAGCATTCTTTCCACTATATCAGCTATCTCACTGTTAAAGCAAATACAAAATCATTGATAAAAAGATGTGAGTGGCTCAGTCCTGGATCTACTCCTACCCCCATTAAGAATTTTTTAAAAAGACAATTTTGAAACCAAAGGAATAATGCAAGGGAAGTTAGGGAAATAGAATTACAAAATGTCAGGGATGGAAAGAACAGAAATAATAGTAAGACTGTCTCCTCATTTTTAATTTGAGGGTGCTGACCCCAAGACAATAAGTGACACTCCTAAAATCACATGCCTAGTCAGCTTCAAAGCTTAGTCTAAACTCCAGATCTCCTTATTGTAGTATAATTATTTCCACTGTCAAATAATTCTCCATGAACTTCTCATAATCTTAAGCAATCCTGCCACGACCCCTTTTTGTGGGCAAGGACCATTGTTCATTGCATCAAAACTGGAGATCAGTGCCTGGGAGATAGCAGAGGAAATATCAAGAGTGGAGTTTCAGAATCACTAAGAGTTCATGGAGTGATCATCACTGCCAGTAATATTTGATCCCTCCCAGGGGAGGAGGATGAGTATGAGGGCAGCAACTGGCTTAGAAATCTAGCAGCTGATTCTTCCAGAATTACTGATTACACTTGATTTGTTTGCTGGTTTGTATCATCGATCCATTAAGAGATGCCATAAATGACTCCATATGGATTTTAGGTATTAGCATGTATGTTGTTTTTATTTTGTTATTTGTTGATGCTTAAATTTGTTTTACATACAGTAACATGGAGAGACTGCTAGATAGATCACAGATAGATAGTTGCCCTTGAAGCCCAGAAGACCTGGTTGCAAATTCCACTTTTCACATATTCTGGCTGAACGGCCCCAGCAAATAATTTAACTTTTCAGTACTCCACATATTTATGTACACTTATGGGTTGCAGAGAAGGCACATATTTGTATTGGATGGAGGGAAGGGAAGGAAAGGGAATGAGCTTTTATAAAGCTCCCCCCGTGTACCAGGGCACTAAGCTAAATGCTTTACAAATAATATCTCATTTGAGGAAGCTTCCTTTCCTGGTAGTTTCTGATACTAATGAAATTGCACAGTTCAATTTCCTTTTCTAACTGACCACAGATTATAATCTATGGCAACATCAGTTATTTAGATGAATGCCAGATGTTTGAAGCATAAAGGTTTGCATGTTGTCATAAACTGTCTAAAATAAGCCGTTTTGATGAACAATTTTACTCTTTCACATTTTTCCTATGTATCAATTCATGCTTACATTGTGTTTTGCCTTATTTAAATTATAGCTTGAACTCCTTAGTGGCTATTCGATGTAAGAAGGCTATAGATTATCCTAATGGATTCACTTTATCATAGAGAAATTCAGGACACATCAATATCTGTAATGTAAATGAGGTCTGTTCTGAGTAATAATTGCATATAATGTTGATTATAAAAATTGTGCTATTAATTTTGACATTTTATATGCACTCCTGAATCTTGGTATCACTATGTTATATTATCTACACTGTAGCATTTAAATAAGTACATTTTATTACTTCATTTGGACTAGTTAAATAAAATGGGTAATAGTTTATCATATTTTAAATCAGGCCAGTCATGTATCTCCCTGCAAAATATTTGGCAATGGTTTTCTAAGTAGACCAATCTCTCTCTGTCTCTGTCTCTGTCTCTGTGTGTGTGTGTGTCTGTCTGTCTGTCTCTGTCTCTCTCTTTCTCTCTCTATATATGAATATATACTATGCTACTATATATAATGTACTATATATGTATGAATGCATATATATGTATATAATTTAGAAATCCTTCAGTATTAATTATTGGATATTTTTGAGGAAATTTTTAAAAAGCTTATTGTTAATAGTATCTGGTATCATATGGCTAGTTGAAAAATCCTCATAAAATGTTTCATAATCCAGTTAATTCAAAGACCTCTTTCTTCCTCTATCCTATAAATCTGCAAATCACTAAAACCAAGACTAAGGTTATGCCAATGCTTTCTGGGTTCATCTAGGAGAATTCCATTGATATAACTAGATTTCTGTCAAGTCTTGAGCTCTGAGAAAAAGCACCAAGACTTTAAACACATTTTCAAATGATCAGTTTGGTTCTATTGGCTTTAGACATTTTTTTCAGACCTCCATTAATTTGCCACTTTTGAAATATTAAATATTATAGTAAAGAATATTGTTAGATGATGTATCAAAAGTACTGGACTTACAGTCAAGACGACTTGGGTCCAAATCTTGTCTCAGACACTTACTAGTTGTGTGACCCTGGGCAAGTCACTTGAACTTCCCAGGCCTTACTTTTCCCACCTATAAAATGGGGATTAATAGTCATACTTACCTCACAAGGTTGTTTTGAGGATAAAATGAGATGCTAAGTAATCCAGTTGACCAGAATTAGGATTCTGCAGTCAAGCGTTTGATAAAAAAGACAACTGCTTGTTTTGTCAGGTGGTGGTTGCTGATGTCTGCAGTTATATGTATGGATTCTTTAGGAGTCAGCATGCTGTGGAAGTACACACTCAATATCCTTTGGATTTTAAAAGAGCAGTGAGTCAATCAACAAGCCACTTCTTAAGAGCACTTACTGTGTCCTAGGCACTGCTGTCAGCTATGAGGAAACAAGGGAAGGTACAAAAAAAATCCTTATCTTCAAAGGAACTCCTATTCTGGGGGAGAGGCACCAAGTAGATAGGATATACATAAAAGATATACAGGGAACAGATGGACAGTAACCTCAACAAATCAATCAAAAAGCCTTTATTAAGTGCCTACTATGTGAAAGGCATTTGCTAAAAATGCCTCTTTTAAAAAAAGAGGCAAAAGACAATTTTTGCCCTCCTGGAGCTCACAATGTATTGGAGTAGACAAGAAGCAAACAAATGTGGTCAAACAAGGTATAATAATAGAGGATAAAAAGAAAATAATAGAATTAAGAGGGGATAAGATAGGCTTTCTGTAGAAGTTGGGATTTTAGTGGAGACTTACAGGAAGCCAAGGGAAGGCAGTCGAGTTGAGGATGTGATGTGGGACAAATGCTTCTTAGTGTACTAACCCATTCTCTAAGATCATAAATGTTAAGGAAGGTGCCACCACTTGCCATGGTAGAGAGAGTTTCCTCATCTGTGCCAGTTAACTCACACAGGCAGCCTTGTTTCTTTCTCTGTGAGAAGGATAAAAGCAACAAACAGTATATACAAAGATATCTACCACTCAGTTGGACCACCACAGGTTCCCTTGCGCCCAGACCGCCTTCTTGGACTACATTGACTGCTCAGAAATCAAGAGTTTTAGGGAAGATACAACTCCTTTATTCCGTTTCCCAGAGGGAGTGTAGACAATGCAACATAGCCCCCAAATAATAAGTGACTCATTTTTCTGCAGTAGTAAGTCTTATCTTTAGGTGAAGATTGAGTCACTCTAAACTTGGAATTTAACTCCTGTTAAAGGCCTGGGGCATGGACCTGGGTTCTGGTCCTAATTGAACAGAGGGTTGGTACTTCCTCAGATTTCTCCTGAGCAGAATGAAATGAACATATCCTCAATGGCAAGTGTAGGAACCAATTCCTGACCCTTTCTAATACAATACTTTGTAGAGAATAGCATTTAATAAATGCTTATGGAGTTAAATTTAATTTTAGTTCACCAATATATTGTGAAGATGCATCGTTACTTTATATGCCATATGCTGTGCTTCTCAGCAGTTTGTTCATCTTTCATGAAACTGTGGTATAATGAAGGGCCAGACTAGTAGGGGAAGAAGTGCTCTCTGCTTTCCCTGCCATCTTGCCTCCTCTGGTCTGCCTTGTTCCACAACTACAAGTTTCTAGGCACCCCTCACAATCTCCTTGTCTTTTAATTTTTTACTTTCCCTCCCTTGGAGAGCACTCTTTTCCCTTCCTTGTCCTGTATCCGTATTCTTTCATTTCTCCCCTTTGGCAACCAAAAATCTACTCATCTTTGCATTGAAGGAGGTTTGGAATAAGTACATTAGTAGATGCATTGGTGAGTTGCAGAACAAAGCCATCATTACTGCCTGGGATGGTGATGGCAGTTGGAGGGCCTTGGGGAGAGAGCAATCTCTAGGTCAGCCTTGGGAAGGAAGCATGGTGAGTCTAGGTTAGGGAGAAAGTTACCTGGGAAGTTCAGGACATTTTTTACAGATTTTCTCTCTAGAGTGCATCAACATTCAATTTTATTTTAGCGTGGTTGGTTTTTCTATGAACACCGAAAAGAGTGGTTTGGATTATGCTCCCTCCAGCACAGATGTCAACCTTCCATGAACCTGTCACCCATTCTTTCCACACCTCAAGCAGGGAAGGCAGAGGCCAGAAGAAGGCATTATATTTTTCTACTTTGTTCCTAGGATGCCCATGATAAAGTGGTAGACCCCAAGAGAGAGAGGCTTGCCCTTAGGGGTGATGGCCCAGTTAACAATGCAAAGCTTTACTCTCCATGATGGATGGTGAGTGGCAAATGGGAGACTGGGTTTCTTAGTTGGTGCTCCAAGTCCCTCAGCCTCCTTAACTCTCTCTTCCTTCACTCCAGATTACTTTTACCATTCCTCTGGGTTGCTCTGGCAACCTTCTTGTTAAGGTATTTTAGGGAAATCTGTGCCTCTTCCTTCACTGCCTTACATATTGGGAGTTGACTGGCAGGAATTATCTTTACAATAGAAAACTGTGCTTTCTTAGGACTTTTCTAAAATCGTGGAATAAGAATGCTTGCTCATCTAGGAAAACTTATCTTCCTATTGAGAAGCTCTATGGGTCTCTAAACTTTCCAGGAGAATTTTTAGCATAGTTTACCTGTTCAGTAGATGCAAATCCCTATTATAGCTTGAATTTACTGAGGACTTACATACAAACAATTTTCTCTATAAACTGGTGTATTTTTAAAGTATGCTGCTAGAATAAAGGTGAGAAAAATCATTTTATGAATATTTGGAACCGAAGTTAGGGCCAAGGAATTAGAAGTTCTGCCCACCTTAGAGAAGAGGTTTGAGAAACAAGACAATGCCTTTAGGGAATCTGTTTTTGTATTTGATGTCAAAAGCAAAATTATCTGTGAAAGCCACCTAAGGGAAAAAGTCAACCCTCTTAAAAAAGCACTGATTTCCCCTTATCTTAGTTCTGGTCTGGGAAAGAGTATCCAGAAGGGAAGAGTGTTTTTTTACCAACAAGAAAAGAAATCCACGTTCATGGAAAGTATTTATTTCCGAGGCATTACTTTGATTTTTCACATAATTGAGATAAATTGTATAGAAAGGGTCTATATAAATAAAACATTTTATTTCACCATTTTCCCCCCAAAGAAGATATAGGTTTGTTACAATTTTGGACTGTAAGGAGTGGTTTTTTTTCTGAAGAAGTGCAGTATATTTTTTATTATAAGTTTTATCCTAGGTGAAAGATATTGAAATAATAAAGCATAAAAAGATCAATTATATTAAATATTTTTCTTTGAAAAAGGATATCCCATTACCATTTTATATTTTAATTATGTCACTCCCTATTATACTGCAGACATTTGGTTCTTCACCCAGATACTTTTCTGTTTGTTAGATTAAAAGCCTGTCTTTAAGTATGTCACTTATTTTTAGTTTTGCACGGATAATTATATTTTGAGAGATCTGTGTTCATTGTGTAATATATCACTAAGAGTCATGATTCTTTCATAATATGTGATTTCATGTGTTTAAAATGATTCTGGATATTCAACTTCTTATTCAAATAATATTTGAAAGTGATTTTCATGTTGCTTTTTTTCTTGAGAAATAATTCTTACTTATTCATTTAATTTCATCATCTGATCTGTTATAAGGAAGTTCAAATGGGAGAGAGAGAAAAGAGTAATGAGTTTAGTGCTAAAAACTTTGATGCTGAGATGCCTTTAGGTCACCAGATTTAATATGTCCAGTAGACAATTGGTGATGTGTGGTTCAAATTAAAGAGAGAAACCGAGGCTGAACTTAGGAATCACGATTCCATTTTGGAAATGAGGAAATTGGAGGCCAATATGGTATCATGACTTGTTCAAGGTGACACAGGTAGTAAGTCGCACAGTTGGGATTTGAATCCAGGTCCTCTGATTCCAAATTCAGGAGTTTTTCCATTATTCTGTCCTTCCCATTGCTTTTTCCACTGTATTATGTAGTGTAAAATTAAAATTAATGTGTAATAATAAAAATATTTTTGGACGTTTATTAAAATGATCATTAGATATCAAGGAATAAAGGGGATACAAAATAAAAACTACATGCCCATGGCTGGTGAGCCATTTTAAAATTTCCACCTTACCACCATCACCGCTGATTCCTACATCATGTCAAAAAAAGGAGGAAGAGCCTCAACACCCACTCCCTTTATTGTCTGTCTACAGGAATTACATAATGGCAGGAAGTCAGAGGGCTCTCAGCATATGTAGTTCTTTTTTAGGGTAACAGATTTTCAATTATACAGTAGTGACTGGGTTGACTGGTCATTGCAGTTCAGTTTAGGCAAAGATACAGGGTAGAGAAATAGATATAGATGAGGGCAAAGAGTATTAGCCCTGGAGTCAGATCTGAGTTCAAATGGGGGTTCAGACACTTTTCTGAATCCTCCACGTCATACCTGTACTCCATAAACTCCAAAAGCTGCCTTTACCTCCAAGATGCAAAGACAAACTCTTGTGGAGAATTTTAAATCATTTTACTACCTGAATTTGCATTCATCTATCCAGCATTATTATATATTACTCCCCTTCATATACTTTACAGTTCAGCCAAACTAGCTGGCTTGCTATTCCTTACACATACTCTTGCCTTTGGAATATTCTACCTCTGCACCTCTGACTCCCCTCTAACCTTCTTTAAAGCTCAGTTTAAGAGCCACTTTCAATATGAAATCTTGTCAGATCTCCCCAGCTGCCAGTGTTTCCCCAGCCCCTTCCCAAATTAAGTGTAAGTCTACATGTGTATCTTTTACTTTAAAGAAAAAAAAATATATATATATGTTTCCATTCTCATTAAATATTAATTCCCCGAGGGAAAGGACGGCAAAATTGCTTCTTTATTACCTAACACAGTGCCTGGCACATAGTAGGCATTTAAGGAATGCTTATTAATTTATTGATTGATTTATGGTAGAGGCAGCCAGGGAGGAAAAGGGGGATAGACTGCAAGACCTGGAGTGAGAAAGATCTGATTTGAAATCTAGCCTGGACACTTATTAGCTCTGCATGTCCAAGGCAAGTCCGTTAACTTCTTGCATGCCTCAGTTTACTCATGAAAAATGGAGATGACAGCAGCACCTCTCTCTTAGTGCTGTTACAAACATCAAATAAGATAACATATGTAATGTGCTTTACTTGTTTTAAAGTTTTATATAAATATCATCATTATTGTCATCATTATTTTTGACATTTCAGGGAGAGTAATATGAATACAACTGGGTTTTACTAAAGCTCTTTTGGTTCTTGATATTAAATTATGAAGTCTCTCCCAGCAATGTCTATTAGCCAAAAGAGAACAAAAAGCTCTTCTGCTTTTTTATAGAAACTCAAAAAACTAAAAAAAAAAAATTAGAATTGTAACCACTCACCATTCTAATATTGGATTTTCTTGAAATATGGAAAGAATGTTATATTTAGTATACCTCAAACAGGTTAATTAAGATATGTTTTCTTTCTCTTTTCTATATTAAAATTATAATTTTAGTAAGTAGAATTAATAGAAACAAATGTCACCCCTGCCTTCTAGTAGGAATATATGTGAAATAAACAATAAAAAATGGTTTGATTTACCTGAGGAAATTTCACAACCTTCTTTTGTAAGCCATTCCCATTAAATAATCCCTTTGTGTTAGAATCAGTTAATACTATCGATGGCTGGCATTTATAAAGAACTTGAAGGTTTTGCAAAACCCTTGACATATTTAGTCTCATCTGAACCTCACAGCAACCCTCTGATAGAGGCCACTAGTATTATTTTTAGAGGTGAAGAGTCAAGTTGAGAGGAAGTGAGTGCCTTCTCAAGTAGTTACAGTAAGGAGGGATTTAACCCCAGGTCTTCCCAACTACAAGCTTTTTTACTCTATGCTGGCTCTTACTTTAAAAGAATTAAAAAAAAAAGTTTATTCTAAAGTCTTCATACTTCACTTTATACTTGTATTGGTTTTGTTCTTTAGCCCTCCGCTGGTCACTCTGCTTTTTGTAACATTTTATGTTTTCAGAAATGGCTATTAAATCATTCTTCAGTCCAATCTTTTCTAGGTTAAACCATGAGGATATTTGTCTTTCCTCTTCTCAGAAAATGTCTCCCTGTACTGCCATTTGTTTCTGTTAACACTACTTGTGGTACTACTTATCCTTCTCCAGATTCCTATGTCTATGAAGCATACATACCACAAGCTCGAAATGAATTCCAGAAAAGAAATCATATTTTGTTGACCCTAGGCAAATAAATATAAGCAGGCGGAAGTTGGCACCTTTCATATTTATTGTGTTTAACAGTTATTTACTAATGTATATTTTCAGATATGTTCTCTACAGTTGCATCTTTGGATGCCTTGATTGGATGGCCAATGGTCTAACATTTTAAATACTCAAGTACTTAAAGTGTTTAAGTAAATTGAGGTATACCAATGTTCTTCAACAAGGAAAATCATTCTTTTTAATCATTTTGAAACTGTACATATAAGAATGTCCAATCGGAGTACATTGTCAGAAGTTTAAAAGTTGGAACTTTCATTTATTTTAGAATAGTTCTTTCAAAGGGAAAATAGGATTCTCTTTACAGAATTTTTTTTGGAGACATTTTTGTTTTGACTCCTGTATATATTGAGTGATATCCACTTAAAGATTTTAGCTTCATTAATTTATTAATTTTATTACATTTAGGTTAATATCTGCAAATCATTTAAAGTTCTTGAATATTCAGGCCCTTTAAAGAAAGTTATATGATTTTCTATGTTTTACTGTTGCTACAACATAACAGCCAGCTGTTATGTGAATCTCACTATCCTAGGACTCAAGAATTATAGTCTCAGGACTTGGAGGAGTCCTTGGAAACCATCTAATCCAACCCATATCTCACAGAGTCACCATTTCAATTCCCACCAAGTAGTTTTTCAGCATTTACAAATTTTTTTCCAGATTACATGTTAATAAAATTTTTAATATTTTCTGGTTTTGCAATCTCTATGTTCTCCTTCTCCCTTCTACTCCATCCTTCTTCTCCCAAAGCAGGTAATATGATACAGATTGTATATATGACCATATAATACCTATTTCCATGTTCTTCATGTTATAAAACAAAACACATATCACATAAGCTAGAGAAAATATTAAAAATAAATATAATAATATTAATATATCATATCATATATATAATTATACAATATTTTATCTATAACATTATAATATAATATAATAACATATTAATATAATAATAAAATAAATATAATAATAATATAATAAATATTAAAATAAAGTGAAGAATGGTATGTTTCAATCTGTATTTGGACTCCATCAGTTTCTTCTTTTAGCCTTTTTTATTAGTCTGTTGGACTTATCCTGGAACCTGACCTTGTTAATAATAATTATTCATATTCAATAATAAATATTCACAGTTGATCATCATTATTATTTTTACTATGTACAGCATTTTCCTGGTTCTGTTTAATTCATATTCTCTTTCTAGGTGTTGTGTGTGTGTGTTTGTCATTTATTATAGGACAATCAGCATTTTTTCAAATTAAAAATTAACCTTAATAAAGATAAAGTTAGGAGATCTCTAGTGAAGGGGACCCAAGGCAGTCCATTCACATGTAGACAGTTCTAAATGGTTTGGAATTTTTTCTTAAATCAGTTCTTCTTCTACTTTGGAACTCAGGAGAAATCTAGTCCCTCTTCCATGTGATAGCTATTCTGAAACTTGAAGGTATTCTCTCTGTTCTCCAGAATCTTGTCCCCTCTAAGCAAAACATACACATTTCCTTCCCCCACACCTTGTATGGCACAATGTTGAGAACTGACTTTTTCATGCTGTTTGCCCTCTCAAGGAGGTTCTCCAGGTTTTCACATCTTTCCTACAATGCAACGTCCAGATGTGAAAAAGATTCTTTGACCAGGTGTTACCCAGGGTAAAGTTAAAGTTTCTATCTCCCTAAACTGGTCACTGCCCTATGTAGCTTAAGATCAAATTACCCCTTTTGGCTGCCATATTTCACTGCTGATCTCTGTGGAACTTGTCAAGAGTGTGAAGGTTTTAAAATGTGAACTCTTCATGTATTTCCTAACAGAGTTCAAAGGAAGAACAAGTGTCACTTTGCAGGAAAAATTTTGTAACCATTTTTTTCTACATCTTTTATATATATTGAATCATATTTTATTTAAAAGTTTTCCTCTTACCACTTTTTGAATTTGATGAAATTTAGCTTAATTTCTGCCAATTGTACAAATTTCCTTAATTTTAAGATGCCTTTAGAAGCTATTACTGGAAGCATTCTGTCTTCAACGTATTTTTACCTTATTGTTCTCCAGCTGTGGAGAATCACACATAAATTGAAAAGCAACACTTTCTATAAACTGGTCTCCAAGTAGAAGCGCTCTTTAATTTGAAAATATTAAATATATAGCCCCATTTCTAAAAACTCAATCCTATAGTTCTTCCAAGGGGAAATCTCCCATGAAAACAATGTCAAGTATGCCAAGGGGAAATAATTCTATATAAAGATCAGATCTTTAATAATAATAATAAAAAAGATAAAAGAGCCTTGGGTCCTATTCTTTGAAAATGCAAACAGAATCTACTTAAAGCCATATTTGATGGAATCTAAAGGTGCCATGGAGTACCATATCCTCCTGAGAAAATCCCCTGGCGAGGATTCATTGCAATAGACAAATGCATAAATGATTGCTAAAGAAATGCATTTCCATATGCCACAGTTATCTTCTTGTCTACATAGGAATCTCAGATTTTAGTGGATTTCATTTTATACTTCCCCAAGGTTATTTATTCAGATTGCTAATGCATTTTATTATGGTATTTTCTTCCCATGGAAATGGAATACACCTTATTCAAATGGTGATGAAAATGGAAAGGAATGTTGAGCTATAACTATAAATATTTTATTCTATATCCTGGCAAAGATCACAGGGGGGCAGATGAGTAGAAGGAAACAAATATGATGTTGCTTTCAAGTGCTCAGAGGAGGTTTATATTAAACCAGCTTGCCCAGCTTGCTTCCTGCCTTGCTCTTATGTTGTCAAGCCAAATGATAAAATCCTTCTGCAAATCTTCAGTTTACCTATTAGATGAGAACAGCAGACTGCCACTTAAAGTGGAATGAAATCATGTGGAACGCTGTATTAGCACTTTGAGGATCTGATACGGAGCATAGAATTATTGATATTACAAATCGCTCACCAAGAAGGAAAAAAATATATACAAGTACAACAAGAACTAAGATTTGCTTTCAAGAATGGCAATTTCCATTAATTTTTAGATAAAAGGTTTCCTACTAGGACAAATTACAGAAGAGATATGTGAGTTAGCTATCTGTAGTAGTTTTGTTTTTGTTTTATTTAATAAGAGCCTCTTTTTTAAATGCCCTATAGGTTTTGGTAATATATAATGTTATTAATTATTATTTTTAAGATTATTAACTTAAAAAATGAAAAACATGGAAATATATTTTGTGTGATAATCATCTGATTAAATTGTTTGCCATCTCCAGGATGGAGGAGGGAAGGAAAGAGGGAAACAATTTCAATCTTATAATTTCAGAAAACTTTAGAAATTTGTTACATGTAATTAAAAATTTTAATTTAATACCCCATAGACTTTAAATGTGTGTGTGACAAATATGATGAATAGTGATTAAATAGAAAATCAAGCTACTTCCCTTTATTTCAATTTTCTCATTTGTAAAATGGGAATAGTGAATGAATAGTGAACTCCTCATCACACAGACACACAGACACACACACACACACACACACACACACACACACACATTCCATTTTAGCCTTACTCTAATGCTTAACCAAATGTTCTGAACCTCAGCTAAAATAGACAGTGCTAGCAGAGGTAATCTGGCATATTCTATGAAGTTATGAAAGCTTTGCATATGGGTCTGCCACTTAAAATCCAGCATAATGAAGTTTATTATGAAAGCTTATCCCCAAAAGGTTGGACACATAGTGATTATTATTATTTTTTGATGAGAGATTCATAAGGCATTGAGGTTGTGATCTTTATTCATAGAAGTATTTAATCCATGAAATCTTGGATTCCTTAACTAGCATCTAAGTGTACACACTCACAAATATGTTTAGTCCAGGTTCTCAGAGGCTGGATGAGAGCACTTTATATATTGTCTGTTACTTGTTAGTTTAGCTAATGCTTTCACATGCCTTCTCATTACATCTTCAGAAAAACTCTCCTTGATGTGAGTAGGGCAGTTGCAGATTTCTCTTATTTGACAGATGAAAAAAACGGAGATTTGAGGTTAATGGAATTGTCCAAGTTTATGCAAAACTAGTGAGTTGCTGAGACTGGGTGCAAATTCAAGCTTGACTCCGGAGTCCAAATCCTACTTTTTCACTCCACCATATTGTTTTTTAAAAGAACACTGGAGACCTAGAATAGAATCTTGACTCCTCCACTTACTTGCTGCCTCCATAGATGCCCATTTATGATGACAGAATGTGTCTCAGTAAATGGATGAGTTTATAGACAATATGTGAATAGGTAGCATATGTAAGAATTTACATTATAAGTTAGTGAAGACTCACACAGGCCAAAATATTTTTTTCATATAAATGCCAAAGTGACTTATATTCAGATATTTTAACAGTTATAAAGAGCAATAGTACCTGAATTATCAATATCTCCAAGAAATAAAAATACCTGAATGTAACCCATTGAACGTGCAACTAGCTATATACTTGTTTTAAAAACAACCCTATTGATGTAACATTTTTTGCCATTTATTAATAAAAATTTCTTGTTCTTTTTTTTATAAGGACAGAATAGTTCCTTTTGGTGATCAACTTAAATAAACTCATTAGTAAGACTGCCTCCTTTGGCATTTCAGCTTTTATGGGGGCAATGCCGCATAGGTAGGAAATTAAAGTAATTAACAACTCTTACAAGGCAGGCTAAGAGCAAAATTATTTGTTAATGTAAGGAAAGTTAATGTGATGGTTACAATAAAGTATAAAAATAAATAGGAGAAAATTAAATTACTTCAGTTTTTCAGGATGAGAGTGAAGCGTTGATTACAATATCTTGAATTATCTCACTCTTAATTGCTCGCTAATTTTAGAACCTGTTTAGTTTCTAAATTGCATTCACTGCTGACTTGATTTATACCCTGAAATGTATGAGACTGTAAAAAGGAACTCATTCCATATTATAAACTTTTTTTTCCATCTGAGTCAGTTGAAAGTAGAAAAAGAAGTCTGCTTCTTTTTCTTTATTAGACTTGCTGCCTATGCTGGCATCACCTTTTGAAAGAGTTATTACATATATAGATATGTATGATATTTTAATATATGAGGTTTTTTTTTATCAAGCAAGAATATAAAACTTACACTTTTCAGAGACTGCAGACAAATAAATCTGCTTAGAAAGCCAATCTTCAAAAAACATATGAAATAGTGAAGAGGGAAGTAAATTGGAAAATCTATATAACTGCATTAAAAGATCAATTTCTGCTCCTGTGGGGCCTTTATACATTTTACAAATCCATTGCAAACTCATGAACTTAAGTGAGATTATTCTTTGGTATTTAATTTAAAAGAATGGAATATTTATGGAAGAAAATGAGAGTTTACTAAAAAAGAAGTTGGTTTCTACCTAGTCTCCTTCATTTTGATCACCATGTTTACTGATGATTTATCCAAAATGGAGGAGAAAACTATGCTTAATTGTATTTATTTGTATCCAAAGTAAAAGACTAAGCTATTCTTTTTGGAATAATTTAGAAGAAGTCATGTCTAGTATAGTTTAAACAATCTCTCAATTCCTGTTTCATCTCCATAATGTTTTTGACTGTTTCTTTTTTTAGCATTATTTCTAATAACTAAGTCCCTGGAGTGAGAAACAATTTGGTTTAGTAGAAAGAATACCTAACTTTGAATCCTAAGACCCAAGTTCAAATCTCATAGAGTACCAGCCCTGGAAATCAAAGAGAACTGAATTTCTATCTAGCCTCAGATAATAGCTGGGCAAGTTTCTTAACCCTGGGAAAGTAACTTAACTTCTATGTGCCTCAGTTTTTTCAACTATAAAATGAAGATAATAATACACCTACTTACCAGGGCTATTGTGAGGATCAGATGAATTAATATTTATAAAGCACTTAACTCAGGGTCACACAGCTAGTAAATGTCCGAGGTTAAATTTGAACTCTGGTTTTTCTGACTGGCTCTAGACCCACTGTTGTATCCACTGAACCACTTGGGGGGGGTACTTAATAAATGCCTATTGATTAATTGATACCTAGACTATAATGATCAGATGAATGGGAAGCCCAGTGGCCCAATATGTCAGTCCATAATTACACTTAGGAATCGGTAAGGAAAGAGAAAGTGAGTGGTATTGTGTTTGAAATGGTTTGTAGTGCTTTTAACAGTCCCATTTGCCCTATAGTCTAAGAAATAACTTTTTAAAATAAACAAACAAACAAACAAACAAACAAAAACGCTAGTCTTCTTCAGACAGTGCAGTATTACCTACAAAGTATTGGGTATAATAATTTCCTGAGAGTCCTAGTTGCAGATAACCTAATAGACAATGGAGAGGCACATAATATGTGCAAGGAAGTTGTAGCATGGATGATTTTATGTTTGAGAAATGGCATAGATATCATACAGGAAGTGTTTGATCAGAAAAAATAAGTTAGACAATTTGTGTGTGTGTGTGTGTGTGTGTGTGTGTGTGTGTGTGTGTGTGTGTGTGTGTGTCAAGGGATAACAGATGGATAGCCCAGAGTCCCGGATTAGTACATTAACAAAATGCATAAACCAAAAGTAAAGTCTTTAAAATGTTTTGAATGGATTTTCAATGGAGGAGTTATAGGGGAAGGAACTAGACCTGATAACAAGACTCAGATTAGTTTTGAACTGTACCACTGAAATGGGTATAAAATTCAGTCATCATTAATCCATTTGTGTATTTTTTTTTTCTTGAACCCTTACCTTCCATCTTAGAATCAATACTGTATATTGGTTCCAAGGCAGAAGAGTGGTAAGGGCTAGGCAATGGGTGTTTAGTGACTTGTCCATGTTCACACAGTCTATATATTTCAAGGAATTATAGCTATGCCTAGATTAGTACAAATAGTAAATCTCATGAAGTGGTTACATGTCTTTGAATTTGCATTATTTGAAGTTATTATTATATAATATGGTAATTGGTTCTAAGCCCAATGGAAATATGCAAGACAAATTTGAATAATATGAGCACAGGATTAATTATATGCAGTCATAAATGTAACACAAACAACCTTAATTAAAGTCTAAGGGCCAATTCTGGTCATAGAATTCAATGTGTTAGTAAAAAAAAAAATTCATAATATTTACCATTTCTTCATGTCTTTACAAGTTCAGTCTGCCTTGCAATTCTTTCTAACTCATTCAGGATCCCAGACTCTCAAGAAAGCCATTTGTTTATCCAGTGAAAGACAACCTGTTTGAAAGGTGTCTTCAGATGATAAGAAATGCATGAAGTTCTTAAGGATTTATGACTCAGAGTCAGCCAAGCATATCCATAAGCCCGAAACATTCTTTTTTGGATTCTTTCCTAAAAGAAATTTGAAGGAAAGACTAAACTACAACTTTGCTGTTGTTTTGCAAAAATATGACAGAGTGAGAATGCCTTGGTTGAAGACATGTTCATCAGCCCAACTAAATCTGTAAGCAGCCACATATTCAGCATTGCACAGAGTAGCTGGGTTCTAAGTTCTTTGATGCCAAGTCCATCAAGAAGGATCTGAGGCGATCCCTTCTGGATGCGCCTAGAGGGCCATCATCTCAAGAGTCTAGCAGGATTCTTGTTGCTTATTTAGTCATTCTTGAGTTGACCCACTGTTTGTTACTCTTTTGGAGGTTTTCTTGGCAAAGAGACTGGAGTAGTTTGTCATTTTCTTCCTCAGCTCATTTTAGAGATGAGGAAACTGAGTCACACAGAGTTAAGGGACTTGCCTAAAGTCCCACAGGTAATAAATATCTGAGTTTAGATTTGAATTCAAGGTCTTACTGACTCCAAGCCCAAGTTCTATCCAGGGCACCACCTAAGATTCTTGTAAGTAGGCAGCAAACACTGATTTGACTCTGAAACAAACTGCTTTCATTCCTTTAATAAAAAATACATTAAGCTTAACCTTAAATCTGTGATTCATTATGCTGGGTTCTGAGGAATACAAATTAGTAGAAGAGAGACCTGTAATATGCCTGGGGGAGTGAGGGATGATGGGAGCTGTGCTTTTTGAAGAGTTTATGACAGTAAGACAAAGAAGACAAAGTTGGCTTGTCCATTGTGGACATAAAGGAGAAGAGAGAATGATGGAGAGAAAGAGGGAAGGGTTTAAATTCTTATTTCTTTCCTTCTGACATTTTATAGACATTGAAACTGAGATTATGAGAGGGGGCGACTTGTCCATATCTGATGTTAGCAAGCATTTTCTCTTTGTAGATACAATTTGAGGAACTTGGGGTTTTATTTAATACACATTATTTACTTTCCTTCCTTGTTTGCTATAATGTACCCCAATGGCAGCAGTATGGGTATGAAGTAAAGACTCAGTTATCCAGAGGCTGTTTCTTATTACCTTCAGGCATTCAGAACAATGGGAATCTCAAAGTAAATACCCAACAGTCTTTGGCAGTGAGGACTTCAGAACCAGAAGTCAGCCAAGATCAGAAGACTTTGAAGACAATACTTTGTGTTGTAGGGAGGGAGCAGGAAGCTAGCTCCCTCCTTGCTTGTTCAGGTGAATTAGACTCTTTCCTGATTCATGAAAGTGTACCTACCACCCAGGAACAAGAAGGGACCTGCTTCAGAATGAATGATGAAACAGCCACTTCCTGTGTGCCAGAGACCATGCTAAGCCCTTGCCATGCAAGTACAAGGAAGCAAGACAGATGGTTTACATTCTAATACAAGAAAGCACAAATTGGGGCCTGGTGGACTAATTTTGGAGAGGAAAGTCAGAAAGAATGGTGATTGGAATCATAATGAATGTGATTGGGATATCCCTGATTGGAATAGTTGTGTTGGGTTTATTGCTCTTCTTAGAGTTAGATTTTGTTAGTTAGGGATTGGTGGGAAGACAAGAATTGGGCCAGGAGTGATACGGTGACTTGATACAGAACAAGACAAGGTAAAAGGCTCATTAATGAGAACACAGGATGACCGAGATGGGACCTTCAGTTTTAGACAGAGCTTGAAGATGGAGTGAAGGCATCATGGCATGGAGATGGCCAGGAGCAAGGGATGGTGAGGCCCAAAGTGGAGATGTCAAGTGCTCTGAGACTTCGGAGTGGCAATGTATCAATTTAATCACTAAAGTCGGGGTTCTTAACCTGAGATCTGTGAACTTGAAGAAAAAAATGGTAACTATTTTAGTTTAATTGCTTTCCTTTGTATTTATGTGCATTTTAAAACTCAGAGCAAAGAGGAAAAGAGGAGCCAACAAGTCCCTGTGCCTTTCTAGTCCCAGCAGGCATGAATATTTCAACAAACTCCTAGGACATATGTGCTGTAGATAGAAGTAAAATGACGAGTTAAATCATGCTGCCTTGTATCTCAGACAATCTACATCTGCACTTCCAGCCACATATATTGCTTAGTCAATAATGTTCTATTTTTACATTCAATTAATATTCAGTATTAATAATAAAGAGCAGACCCTCAAGAAAAGGTTAATCTATGCTTGATAGACACTACTATACCTCTTTAAAATGCCATCAGAATGGTTTAAAAAAATGTTTAAAGTGTAAAGGCTCACATTTTTTTGAATACTCTATTAATCTAGAATGGCTTACTCCTTCATAATTTATCATGAAAGAATTCACAGAATTAACCTTAAAGGATGTGAGCAGAGTGTATTTTTTTAAATAAAGGAAGCCCCATGTAAAACTTATTTTGATGTTTATAAATTATAATTTTGTCAGTTCAAGACTTTTCCAGGAAAAACCTTAATCTTGGTTTAGGCTTAGTCGCTGTGGCCAAGAGTCAGTATGGTATAAGGAATAGAAAGCCAGATTTGAAGCCAGCAAGACCTGCATTTAAATCCCACTTCTGATAAATACAGGCTGTGTGTGATCCTGGTAAATTGATTAACTTTTTCAAAGTGTCCTAGGCAATTCTCATGGACTCAAAATTGCTGAGAAGGTTCTGAGGTTGGCAAGGATTGAGGGAATTTATTTCCTGGGGGATTCCTATGTCCATGGAATCACAGGCTCAGTCTCTACCCCTGTTTCTGATTATGGAGATCAATGTGTAGTGTCAGTAAGAGAGAGGATCTCAGGGATCTGCTGAGGAAAATTGAGACCTGAGAGCAGCTCCACCAGAACTCCCCAGAGAGCATGTAATTTTTTTTTTCCTCCATGAATATGTGTTGAGAGAAGGGGATCCAGAATCCTTACCTGGTGTTATTTTCCAGCGTGTTGCAGATGATGCATTTCTGCACCTGTGAAGTATAAGTTCCCTTTGCGATTAGAGACTCTTATAAAGATGTTTATAAATCTTAAAAGCTTGGTGTAGCAATTTCACTAAGTATTTCCTATTTTGTTACACCTGTACCGTTACCTAATATCTCACCTGCTCTTTATTTTAAACAGGTAATTCTGTTCCTTTAGAAAATTGATTTTTAAAAAAAATATTTCACAAAGCCATAGATTTATGGAGGGAATTAAAGGCCTTCCTTTCCTTGGCCTCTGGAGGGTGATGGTTGTTGTAGCAATGGTCATTAAATCTAAGAAAAATCTGTAGGGGTTACAGTCCAGATCACTTAATAGAGCTAGCTGACTGGTTGACTGGATAGTGTTGGAGCTGGTATGAGGATGACCTGGGTTCAAATTCCATCTTAGCTTACTTACTAACAAGTCACTTAACTTCTCTTTGATTCCATTTCCTTATCTGTAAAATGGAAATAACAATAGTTATTTCCCAAGATTAACTCCCAAGATTATTATCAGGATCAAATGAGATAATATTTGTAACCTTAAAGTACTATTTAATGTTAGTTATCATTACTGTCATCATCATTATAATAAGAGACTCTCTCAATGCCTGGCACATAATAAGTGCTTGATAAATGTCTTTTGATTGCTTGTTATCACCAGAAAACAACTTGGAGAAACAGCTTAGTTTATTAGTGTTTGTGATGTTTGGAAGAAGGGAAGGATCAGAAATGCCATCTAAGGAGGGGGAGGAAAAAGAGGAATTAAAGCAAGGAAAGTATTCTTAGGACAATTAAGTAGAGAAAATCAACATCCTTTATGGAAGTGTGTCTGATCTCTGTGGATGGGCTGTGAATTGAAAACTCAGTTGTAATTAGCAAATGTCTATTGAAGAAATGGCTTGCACTATCTAATTAAGCAGTAGAAGACCCTTTTAAATAAAGAAACTGCAGGGAAAAAAGGGTGTTTTAGAATCACTTTACATGGGTTGATGCTCTCACTGAGGAGTCCTTAGATTATGCTTCTCATCATGGAAACTTTCAAATAGACCCCCAAGAGATTTCAAAGACAACTTCCTCTTAATGTATACCAAAATGTCCACTTTTACATAACTTTTATAAGTGAAAGCCCTATGTATGTCTGTACAAATAGCATGTGTGAAACCAGTTTAAGGAAATATGATCTTAATAAAGAACATAAAATCCTTGACTCTATAGGGCTTTGATCTTACAACCCTTTGATTTAAAAATAGGTTAATTCTCTTTAAGAGAAGCCTCAAGGAAAGAAGTAAAGGAATTATTTTTATTTTACTGAATTTTCATCATGGTGAATGGATCTTGGTTCTATTTTTAAGAATTTCTCTAAGTCGTCCATCAGTAATGTCATTATTGCTCAGTCAGTTCAGTCCAGTCTGATGCTCCATAACCCCATTTGGGAATTTTCCTGGCAAAGATACTAGTGATTTACCATTTCCTTCTCTAGCTTAATTTACATATGAGGCATCTGAGGCAAATAGGATTAAGTGACTTATCTAGGGTCACACAGCTAGTGCATGAATTCAGGGTCTTTCTGACTCCAGAACCAGCCCTCTGTGTATCCTAGATACAACCCCATTAGTTTTAAGAGGCTAAAAATAGTGCTGTTAGTTAACCCTGGGTCAGTCAGCAATAAGTCACTGGCCCTGTCCTCCTGGCTGTTCCACAAACCAGACATTCCACCTTTCAGCTCTGGACATTTTTTCGGGTTGTCCTCCATCCCTGGGACATTCTTCTTTCCTCCACTCTATCTGCGGACCTCGCCTGGAATCCTTTACATCCCAATTAAAACCCTACCTTATACAGAAAATCTTCCCTAACTCTTCTTAATGCTAGTTCTTTTTCTCTTTTAATTATTTCCCATTTAGCCTTAGTATAGCAGCATGTTTTGCATATATTGGCTTACATGTTGTTTCCCTCATTAGATTCTTAGCTCCTTGATTGCAGGGGCTATTTTTTTTCCTCTCTAATAACTACTTATCAATCAATTGATTAAGTCCCTACTATGTGTCAGGCACTGGGCTGAACACAGGAGATAGAAAGAGAGCAAAAGACCACCCCTTCTCTTAATAAACAAACAACAATGTACTGCATGATACAAGATATATTCAGAATTAATTGGAGATAATTAGTAGAGGGAAGGCACTAGTGTTAAGAGGATTTAGGAAAATCTTCCCATAGAAGATGGGATTTTAACTGGGATTTGAAGAAAGTGGGGAAACCAAGAGACAGAAATAGGATGAGGATTATCCCAGGTATAGAGAATAGTCTGTGAAAATTCCCAGAGTCTAGTTTTTAACCATTGTCATCGGACTGGGGAACCTTAAGCCCTCTGTGAAGTGTTTTTTTTATTGATATGACCAGATCCTTGATGTTTTCCATTTGAGGAGAGTGTAAAAGACCTTGGCACAGTTTGCCTATTTCATGGCTACAGCTCCGAAAATTTTAACCAATAAACAAACATGAGACCATTATCCAGGAACAACATCTTTTATTAATATGCATATGTACCCTGTTAACAAAGGATGAACCTTTCCTTTCATGCCTGCCTCTCTCTTAAAAGATGTTTTGACTCTCTTTTCTGATTGGCCTGACAGTTGATCCTTTGGACCACCCCATTGGTGGTGGATTTTTTGTAAGAGGAGATGGACTTAGAGATCTCAATTCCTCTCCCAGTACTTATAATATTATTAGGGAAATATGGGGGATTGAAAAAACAGGGGATACAGAAGGTTTGTAGCAGGGAATGGAGGAGTTGAAGGGAGAAAGGGAATATGGCTACCAGTGAGGCAAAAAGGAGAGAGATGCCCCCTGCAGAGAGGCTATTTTGAACAAAATGGGGTGTCCAAGAAATGGGCCACTTATGATAGCCTGTGGGGATGTCTTCTGTATGGATTGATACCGAAGATGCCTCAGAGTAGGTAGACATGGACCCTCCTGTGACAAGCCTTTCCCCACACTTTGGTCACCCAGCAGGGGCATGATAAGGACCGTTTGTAGTTGAATGACTGAACTGAGGTTCAGCTCCCTCTATGCCCCCGGAAACGATAGTTCACTTATCTGACTGCAATATTCAAATAAGATAAATGTTAATAACCAGTTTGGATTGGAGAGGTATCAGGGAAGAGGGAAGAGGGATTTCCTTAGATGAGGTTTGAGTCTTTCTCGGCTTTGGAGCTGAGGCCAGGCCTCACAGGCTGGTGGAGAGTTTCTCTTATTCCTGTCTACACTATATCTGTGCTAGTTTTCTTAATTTCAAAATCTTGGTAGTACACAGCAAGCAACAAGAAAAGTTCTGACTTTTGGAGCTGGTTGGGTCTGTCTATTTGGGCTGAAGAAAATAGAGACACTTCTATCTAGAGACTGGAATGTCCCAAACCCTCCCACTTCCAAGGCCAGGAAGGAAGTGCTAGTCACAAGACCAACTGCCACTCCCAGTTGCCCCTTCCCCCACCGACTGTCAGTCTTGGCAATTTCTTCTCTCTCTAATATTCCCACTGTTGCTTGTTCCAACACAGTTGCAGAAAGTCCAGAACTTGTTTTAGTTTCCTTTCCACATACTCCATCACAGGGAAAGTGGATCTTTACCAAGTTAGGGAAGCACAGACCCACCCTATTTTTTTCAAATGCCTTAGAGAAGGTGTTCTTGTTTAAAGATAAAGGAGCCAGTCTCCTCCCTCTCTCTAATCAAAAGACAAAAGGCCAGTTAGATGCTTTGAGGCTTGAGAGTAAATTAGCCAGGAAGCAGGCTGACCATTAAAATTTAGGTTTAAGAAAGATTTCATTAAGAAAAATTTCATATAGAAACATTACTAACAAGGGAAATAATTCAAATAATTCAATGCTAATTTTCCTCATTAGAAAAAAAAAATTCCCAGCTCCTGTACTAACTAACTAATCTTGGTGACATCAGGATGCCATTCACCACTAAGCGTTAATATCATAATCCTTCTTGCTTCTTATGAGAAATCCTTAACGTGGACAATCATTGGGGAAGTATGTGCTGAAGTTTTTCATCCTAAGCTCATAACTCATAAAAAGTAGGCACAAAAACACAGACAAAATCACATTGTGCAGGGTAGTTGAGTGTGGGGCAGGGAGGCTGGAGGGGCGGAAATGTCCACATTTAAACAGTATAGGTCCTGAAATGTTGAAGAAAAAGTAGAATAAGACAGAAACCATTTTTATCCTGAAATCAATAAAGCATTATTACTATGGGCCATTGGTAGAGGTTCCGAAATGCTTTCCTTATGTTAAGTATTTTTATTGCAGTAGCATGTATCATAACAGGTTTCCATAGGTAGCAAAAAACACCCACACAGAAAGCTTAATAATATATAAAAGGCTTGTAAGCAAAAGAATTCCTTGACATCAGTCAGTCAATACTTCAATAAATTCCTACCCCTGTGGAACATAGAAAAGAATTATATGAATGATTCTCTGTCCTCAGAGAACTCAAAAATGGTTGGGGAAATTGGGGAGACTCTTATGCAAAAGAAGCAACAATCAATAGAATAGTGTGTACATTAAAATTTAAAGTTGTGTAGACTTTAAGTACTGCAAGAGTTGAAACATGGAGAGAAGTCATTGAGGGCTGAAGTCATAAAAGACTGCAGAAGAAGTCATTGAAATATGGTCAGAATTTGTTTAGGTACAGAGGTCATTACAGGCAGTAAGAACAGCAAGACAAGAAAGAGCACCATGAACAGTTCAATAATATGGAAAGGATATGGAACGTGGAGTCAGAAGACCTGGGTTCCATCCTTACCTCTACCATTTAACTTAGATATGTGACCTTGGCCAAGTCAGTTCTCCCGCACTGGGCCTCAGTTTCTTTATCTGCAAAATGAAGGAATTGGGCAAGATAATTTCTTTTTTTGTTGTTTTTGAAATTTTTATTTAATTAGTCAATTTAGAACATTATTCCTTGGTTACAAGAATCATATTCTTTCCCTCCCCTCCCTCACCCCTTCCCGTAGCTGACACACTATTCCACTGGGTTTTACATGTGTCCTTGATCAGAACCTATTTCCTTGATCAGAACCTATTTCCATGTTGTTGATGTTTGCACTAGGATGTTCAGTTAGGATCTATATCTCCAATCATATCCCCTCGACCCATGTAGTCAAGCAGTTGTTTGTTTTTTTTTTCTGTTTCTACTCCCACAGATCTTCCTCTGAATGTAGATAGCGTTCTTTCTCATAAATCCTTCAGAATTATCCTGGATCATTGCATTGCTGCTAGTATAGAAGTCCATTACATTAGATTGTGCCACAATGTATCAGTCTCTGTATACATTGTTCTCCTGGTTCTACTCCTTTCACTCTGCATCACTTCCTGGAGGTCATTCCAATTCACATGGAATTCCTCTACTTTATTATTCCTTTTAGCACAATAGTATTCCATCACCAACATATACCACAATTTGTTCAGCCATTCCCCAATCGAAGGGCATCCCCTCGTTTTCCAATTTTGGGCCACCACAAAGAGCGCAGCTATGAATATTCTTGTACAAGTCTTTTTCCTCATTATCTCTTTGGGGTACAAACCCAGCAGTGCTATGGCTGAGTCAAAGGGCAGACAGTCTTTTAGTACCCTTTGGGCATAGTTCCAGGTGGGCAAGATAATTTCTAATAACTTTAGAATCCAGTGACTTTGAGAGGAGTAGTCAATATACTAAATGATAAAATATAAGTAGTTCTTTGTTGAATACTAACAAATTGAGAGAGTTATCAAACTACCTATGTCAGTCCCAAGTAAAAGGAACTCAATATTTCTTGATATTATGGGTATTTTTGGAGGAAAAGCTATTTAATTAGCTGAGCCAGAATAGCTCCATATAATATTGAGAAAGGAATATAAGTACACCCTACCTATTGTTATAATTTAACTCTTAACAAGATAATTGAGTATCCTTATTTTTCTGTATGTGCATTAGATAGATAGATACATAGATACATAGATATTGGTATATTTAAAATGTATGTGCATAGACACATCCTAAAAATAGCATTGATTTTAGGCCACATTAATGTTTTTTATTTAAGATAGATTTGGGAGAAAAGCATAGGGTGAGTCCAGGCTAATACAATATAGACTTTTAATAATTGTAATACTGATATTCTCTTTTTCTTACCACAGAGATCTGGAATTTTTCACTTTCAGGTAAAATAAGGAAGAGAAGCCCTGCCTGAACCCACTGTGCCTGGGGCAGACCCAGAAAACTGGGGAAATGGAGCTTTTTTGATGCTATTTAATAAATAACTGCTTCCATAGGCATCTAGGTGGTACCAGCCCTAGATTAAGAAGATTCAATCATCCTGAGTTCAAACCAACCTCTAACACTTAGTACTACTTAGTACCTGTGTGAAATGTAATTATTTTGCCTTTATCTCCTCATCTGTAAATAAGCTAGAGAAGGAAATAGCAAAATATTACAGTTACTTTGCCAAGAAAATGGAGTCCTGAAGAGTCAGACAATTCTGAGTAATAACAACAGGTCAGTGCAATGGAGATAATCTTTGATAAGTAGCTTCTCCCTCCCTAGTTGCAAATAGGGAGAGATGGAGCAATATCATTACATTAACTGAGATTACCCCATGACTGATTAGTAATCATTTTTCAAAATTTATCTCAATGTCAGTTCCCTACAAGCCTGCCCTTTGGATCACTTTCTGCTGAAGATGAAAGGGATTTGTATGTTAAGGAATTATCCCCTTTAACAGCAAGGTTTTCTTGGGTTTTGATTAGAACCTCTGAGATTCATACAGAACACTGAACAAAAGGCATCATACAAGGTATGACTATAGTGAGTTTTATTAGATAAACCTAGGAAGGGAAGAAAGGTTGGAAAAGAATCAGAGACAAAGTCTTTACCAATTCAAAGCCTGAGATTTGTTAGGATTTTATCAAATGCTCCTATGCATTTAAGAAATGGGGTCTTTTAAGACCAAACAAAAGTCTTAAACAGAAGACTTCAACATTAAAATAATAAGTTATTATAAAGGTCTTCTATTCATATTCAATTTATGCAAATAGACTCAGAAAAAATTCATTTCTCTTAAGTGGTGCATGCAGTTAGCTTCCTCTGATCATTACCCAGAACACCCAAGAACTTACCATAGTAAATTTAAAGATGCCTTTGGCATTTGAGAAACATCTTCAGACAAAAAAAGAGCATTCTATACCCCAGGTCTCTGTAATAGAAAGTTGTAGTCCACTTAAAATGCTATAGGAGACTCTGTTTCTGATTGTTTTGGAAGGAATGTACCTTCTAGCTATTTTTAGTATCTTTTTTTAGTGACACTCATAAGATAGTCTGTTTGCATTGTTAAAATATAAAGGAAATCTGTTCTATCTGGATCACAAATAAAGCCATTATGTTAGGGTCTTAACCCTACCTGCACCCCAAATAAACAGTACTATAAGAATCTGTGACTTCGTTAGAGAGAGTAATACTTCCCTAATGCAGATTAGTACCTAATTGCTGTGTCTTAGTAGGTTGGAATGATGGCCCACTTCTGCATCCAATGTGCTGGGTGATGAGCCTCTGCCAATTTAGCTATGACCAAATGAAATGATGAATGTGCCTTGAGAAAGGAGTCAGGAATAAACTCTTTACTAATCCAGAGCCTGAGATTTAAGTGACTATTTTATCAAGTTTTTCTGCTGATCTAATAAACTGGGTCAAGACCAAAGAAAAGCCTTCAACAAAAAAATCTGAATATTTAAGCAACAAATTATAATAAGGTTTTCCTTCCCATATTTTATGCAGTTTTTTATATGAGATGGCACAAATGCTTTGCAAATTTAAGCAGTGATGTGTGTGCATATGTATATGAAACCCAAAAGGGCCCCAGCACTCAGAGAGACCCCATCTGTCATCATACAGATGAGCCACCCCCTTTGGTGAAGGCTGCCCTGGTGTGTCTCTAAGGGAGCTAAAATGGACATCTTTAACCTCTTTCCCCCCATTGTTCATCAAAGAAGACTAATTCTAGTCAGGAGGAGAGGCAAGAAGTCAGGATCAGAAGCTGCTTTACTCTTCTCTCCTTAGAGAGACAGGCAACCAGATTAGATTTTTATCTGTCTGCTCCCTTAAATATGATTAGTGATTGGGATATGATCAAGTTCAATTTATGATTTTTCATAGGAAGAGGGATGCCAAATAACACTTCCACGCTGAACACACATAGCAAGTAGGAAAGAAATCCATTTACCAATTTAAAGCAAAATAGAAATTGGAGGAAATCTACACAAGGGAGTGTATATCAAACACTACAAGGTGAAGGCTATCTCCCATTGGGAGTGAGATAACACAGCTCAATGAAGAGAGAGTTCTAGACCTCACCCAAGAGGAAATTCCCCTAAGTTTCTAGAAGAGCAAGTTGGGGACAGGGATATGACAAAGTCTAACAGCTTATGGTTTTTGTAGTCATTTTTCTTTAGCAGTCCAAAGCAGGGCTGGCCTCTTTCATTTTCTCTCTCAAAGTTGGGAGCCAGAGATAATCAAAGCAACTCGAAGTGTGAAGACTCTGAAAGAAGTCTGAAGAAGGCCGAGGGTTCTCCTGCTCTCAGCATTCATCTCCATCAGTGAGGAGAGAGTCCTTTACCAATAGGATTTGGGACTGTAAAGATAGATAGACAGATAGATAGATAGATAGATAGATAGATAGATAGATAGATAGATAGATAGATAGATAGATGGACAGATAGACAGACATAGATAGAGAGACAGACATAGATAGATGGATGGATAGACAGACAGATAGATAGACAGACAGACAGGTGGATGGATGGACAGACAGACAGGTGGATGGATAGACAGACAGAAAGACAGACAGACAGATAGATAGATAGATAGATAGATAGATAGATAGATAGATAGATAGACAGACAGACAGACAGACAGACAGACAGACAGATAGATAGATAGATAGATAGATAGATAGACAGACAGACATAGATGGATAGACAGATAAACAGGGATAGATAGACAGATGGATAAACAGATAAGTAGATAGATGATAGATACATAGATGGACAGACAGACAAATGGATAGAGAGATAGACAGACAGACATAGATATATGGATGGATGGATGGATGCCAAGACAGTCAGTTAAGACATATTTATTAAATACCTACTAAGTGCCAAGTACTCTGATAGATTCTGTAAACACAAGTACAGAGTAAATCAATTCCTACTTTAAATGAATTTACATTCAAATTAGAGGAAACAAATATCAGCAAATATGTAGTGTTATATATTTGTGATGCATATAAACATATATAATGTAAATATATGTGCAAACATACTATGTATACATTATTGTAACTGTTAAGTAAGCTGGTCCTGGGAACAGTCCCATTATTTAAAGTTTTCTGGCTTGTTAGAGCATTGTGAGGTCCTGCCCGACTGTATGTTTCACCAACATGACTTTTAAGAACCCCTGGCCACCTCTCTCCTCACCTCCATGAGACAACCAGTGGAGCACACTAATAGTAACATAAGGACATGTTTACAATTGTTTGGTATTCCCATCAATAAGCCATGAAACTATAAAGAAGCTTATTTGATTAATTTCCAGTTAAGTATGTTCTATCTAAGACTTACTGTCCACACAAGAGGATTTTCATGAGTGTGTGAGATAAAGATTAAAACAGGCAATGGGAAAAGCAAAAGTACGTATCTCTGTGGTTGGAGGTATTTAACAACAGAAGCAGGGAATAGTCAGGTCATTTGATCTCTTTTTTAAACCAGTGTTTCAATTCTCAGAAATAACATTTTTTAGTCTCTATGTGAGTGACAGCCAAGCATCTGTTAAAGCATGAGGATCATTAAATAGATTCTTTGAATAGGCATCTAAACAGGTTGTGTTTAGAAAATTCTTTCAAAAATTTTAATTGTCCTTTCAGACAAGATATAAATTTGGTAGGTGCAAAATATATTGAGTGGATCATTCTTTTGTTTTTGGGAGAGTGCTGGGGGCTCAGAGGCAAAAGATAGAATAGCTTACTTTACTTCTTTTTTCCTAGATCCTCTTCTTGAGCCTGTCAGTCTTTCCAGCAATGTACCTTTGTAAGACTTCAATATTGTGGCAGATGCTTGATCTCAGTGGGATAGTGACTCCTGTCTACAATAATGCAATTCACAATTATTAAAGCAACTTACATTTATATAGTGTTTTATTGTTTGCAAAGCATTTCCCTCATAACTACCCTGGGAAGTATGAGAAATAAATATTATCCTCATTTCACTTAGGAGGAGGAAAGGTTCAGAGAGGTAAGAAGATTTGCTTAAGATTAGATAGATAGTGCCAAAAGCAGGATTTGGACTCAGAATTGCAAAACCTGAAAATTAGAATATACATAGTAGTACACACATCTGAATATATATACATATATTTATGCATATTTATATGTATTATTTTGTGAGATTTTTTGTGCGTGTTCATTCTATAAGTTGTCTAAAAGAGATCTGCCTTCCTCCTGGTTCTAACTTTTTTTGGACACCAATGCAGCAATAAATGAGGCCATCTTAATGACATCAAAATCAATTTGAGGAGACACACTTCATTCATGTGTACTTTGACAAGGCAGTCTGTCTTGTATGTGCAACCACTGGCCAGGCTCATCATTTAAAATTATACCTGACTTCTGGGAGTAGAGAGTGGGAGGTTATTCCTGCACTGGAATATGTTAGATAAATTCTGAGAAGTATAACCTAGTAGGAAATGAAAAAAAAAATTGCTGGCTTGGGCACCCTTCCTCAGTGAAGATTCTGGGGAGAATTTGTCTGATCATGGTCTCTCCATTCATAGGAGAGATTGTTTCCAAAATATGATTTAAAGGGCTAAAATGATCTTCCTGGATAAAGAGTTTGCTGGGATAAGAGGAATTTGGAAGAATGTAGCCTGAAAGGAAATGAAAATGGATGGCTTGATCACTCTCTTTAAATAAAGGCCCTAGAAGGAGCAATTGTTGTTGTTATTGGTGGTGATATTCCCTTCCCCTTCCATCCTTCACTGCCCCTCAGAAAAACAAAAACAAAAGATTCTAACTGAATTTTACATGTCATTGAGACTTCCATTTTAGGTTGCTTTGAATATTTTCTAAATTGTCTGATGCACTAAGTTCGATGCAGTCCATTCTTCAGGCAGACTTTGCCTAAGTCACTTTAGCCTAGTGCATACATCTGTCTTAAAAAAAAAAATTAGCCCCCAAGGAAGGCTTATACTAGGATTAAACAGCTTTGGCTGTCAGGAGGGTCAATAGCTTATGTCAAGATTCACTAGGAAGTAGGGAAAATAGCTGGCTTCCCTTGTACACTCTTTTATTAGGGCCTGGAGGGGAATTTGGAGGCTAAGTCCATGTATGCCACCACACAGGATTAGACTATCACATCCCAACGTTTTTATCAGTAAATGATAAATTTTTGCTATAGTCCTTTGGTAGCCTTCAGTAGTCAGGATATGCTAAACTGAGAAAAGTTTTATTTTACAAAACAAAAATTTGTTCTGCTTAGCGCATTTGAAAGCCCTACCAAGAATATTAATATATCCTTTACCAGGAAGGAGGAGAATCTTTTTAATGCATAGATTTAGAAAGTACTAATAAAAGCAAGACAGTATCCATAATTCAAAACTCATCATTTTCTCTAATGGGTTTTTAGGTTTAGTAAATGATTGCACCTTGACAAACTGGTGATGTTTAATGTATTTGTGTGACTACCTATAAATATGGGCTTACTGACAAGCATCTTATTTTAATGTGCCTTCTACTCATTTGCAGGGAAATCACTGTTATTACTGCTGTTTGAGTTTGTTTGAACATTGACTTTTAAAAAGTGAAATATGCTAATATAACTAATCCATCTATTATTTATGTTGGCCATTGCCACTTTGAACATTTTAACAATAAAATTATATATATAAGTATATGTATATATATTTCCATATATATACATGTATACAAACATATATCTGTTGGACTTTGTTTCAAAGTATAATTTTATGTAGAAGCTATGTTAAACTCAGAAGCTATTGAGGGCAATGCTGTATTTGCAAGAAAAGTGTTTAAGTCAATTTTATGAAAAAATGAAATCATTCACTTTTATCTAAGAGGACAAAAGATATTGAAAAATAACTTTCAAAAGAACTGCAAACTATGATCATGTGAAAGCATGTTATAATTCAATATTAAAAAAATGCATGCTAGAATAAGTCACTATTTAATGTCAAACCTTATTACAAATTGTCAAAGAGAGAAAAAATGGCCACTGTTGGTAGGTCTGTGGAAAGAGAGGTACACTTAATATACTTTTGACAGAGCTGTGAATTGTTTCAATAATTCTGTATATAAATTTGGTATTATGCAAAATAAATGTCTAAACTTTTCATACCTTTTAATCTTAATGATTCCATTAATGGCCATACACCAAAAAGGCATCAAATGAAAAGACAAGTAATCAATATTTGCAAAAATATTCATGAAATCATTTTCTGTGGTAGAAAGAAGTAGAAACAAAATTGATGTCCATCAAATGAGGAATGATTTAAAAGAAATTTATGAAGAAGTTTTCTGATAAGGATGAAAGAGGAGGGGGCAAAAGTTAGCTTGAAGCTTAACATTAAAAAAAACAACAACCCTAAGATCATGACAGTGGGTCCCATCACTTCTTGGCAAATAGAGGGTGAAGAAATGGAAGCAGTGTCAGATTTTATATTCTTGGTCTCAAAGATCACTGTGAATAGCTACTGCAACCATGAAATTAAAAGAAACTCGTTTCTTGGAAGGAAAGATATGGGAAATCTGAACAGCATACTAAAAAGCAGAGACATCATCTTCTGACAAAAGGTCCATGTAGTCAAAGCTATGGTTTTTCCAGTAGAATAAAGAACTGTTAGAGTTGGACTTTAAGGAAAGCAGAGTGCCACAAAATCAATGTTTTTGAGAATCTCTTGGACAGGAAAGAGATCAATTAATTCAGTACTTAAAGAAACAGATTCAGAATGTTCGTTGGAAGACAAATACTGAAACTGAAATTAAATACTTGGCCATATAATGAGAACATAACATTCACTGGAGAAGTCCCTGATGGCAGAAACGATTGAAAGCAAGAAGAAGAGGATGGCAGAGTATGAGATAGGGTCATGGAAGCAATGCACATGAATTTTAATAGACTCTAGGAGATTGTGGAGGATTGGAGGTCCTGGCATTCAATAGTCCACTGGGCCAAAAAGAGTCAGACACTGAACAATAGCAATAACAAAGTGTACTATTATAATGTAGTAGTTGTTGTTGTTTTCAACTGCTTCTGACTCTTCAAGACCCTATCTGGGGCTTCCTTGGGGAAGATACTGAAATGGTTTTCCATTTCCATCTTCAACTTAATTTACAGATGAGGAAACTGAGGCAGACAGGGTTTAGTGATTTGCTAAGGTCACACAGCTAGTACATATCTGAAATTGAATTTGAACTCAATTCTTTCTGATTCCAGGCTGGGCTCTATTCACTGTACCCCTTAGCTGCCATTCAATATTATAACATTGTAAGTCAATGTAAGATTAAAAGCAAGCTGAACTCTGAGGAACTGCAACACTGGAACATGGAACATCAGCTACTTTTTGGCAGACAGGAGATTACTAATGCAGCTACTGCCTACCTTAGGGTTTTGGGGTTTTTTTGCCTAATTCTTTTTGCTACAAAGAGAGAGGAGAGTTTTTTAGTGGGGAGGGAAAAAGTTTTGTTTTTTTTTAATGACTATGATGCAACTAAAAAAGCATCAATTATATTTATTTTTAAAAGAATGAAATTTTAAAATTGCATAATTGGTAGAAACATCAATCAATCTGTTAGCAATTATCTATTATGTATCTACCAGGTGTCAGACTATGGATACAAGTACAAAGAGTAAAATAAACCCTACTTGCAATGTGTTTACATTCCAATGGGAACACTGTTAAGTACATAGCATAAATGCAAAGTGAATACAAATATATTCAATATGTCTACATCCCTAATTTAGGAGAGTGGTCTTAGCAGCTAGGGACATGAAGGAAGGTTCCAGGCAAAAAAGGTTGATGAAGCAAAGGTTTAAAGGAGGAGTTGGAAGTTTGGGAAGCAGAGGTAAGGAGGGAATGCATTTGAGCTCTGTAAGATTTTAGGCGCAGTCATATATTTTTAGTTAAAGGTTATTTTATTTGATTTCCTTTGTAGAGTATCATTCTTTTCAATCTTGAAACTTTTGGAGTTGCTGTCTTTTTATGTCTGATATACATCTGAAGCTAACCTGAACTTTATGCTGTGGTAGCTAACATTAAGTAAATTCAATAAGATTGTCATAACATGGCTCATTATTACATAAGTTTAAGTATTTGTTTTACACCGAATTATCTCTCCTTTTTAAAAAGTAGCTATTCACTTTAATAAAATTTATTGAATCTCAAGGACCATAAAATATTGATATGATAAAAATGATGTTTAAATAGTGAAACTGCTCAGATCTAGAAAATCTAGGTGAAGGAAGCCTGGTTATTGGTAGCTACAGTTTTATATCATTGTATGAGATGCTATTTAGATTTTTCATTAAATTATAGGACCTAAAGGTTAATTCTATAATATGATAATAATAGTAATATCAGTTTATATAGTGCTTGAAAGTTGACAAAAAAAAACTTGATATGTATTATTTCACTTGAATCTGGCATTTACCTTGTGAGATAGATCTTACTTGCAAAAAAATTATTTTTCACATAATACAAATTAGGAAGCTGGGACTTAGAGAGGTTATATAATTTGCCCATAATCAGGGAAGTAAAATGTGGTAAAACTAGGAATATAACCCAGATCTTCCAGACTCCTAGTTAAGTATTAAAGTTAGTATCCTGTCTAGTATACTACCTTGGTACTCTTTGCTAATATTTTTTCTTATTTAAAATTTTTTAAAATTATTTTTGTCATGCCATATTGATCATTTCCCTATTGAAAGAGCAAAATTACACATAACCAAAACCTCAAAATAAAACCAAAGATACATTGACATGAAAGACAACTCCAACAGTTCTTTCTCTGGAGGTGGGTAACATTCACCTTCATAAGTTTTTTCAGGATTGTCCCAGATCATTGCACTGCTGAGAGTAGCCAAGTTTTAACAGATTATCATTATCCAATACTTCTGTTATTATGTACAATGTTCTCTCAGTTCTACTTATTTTTGCTCTACATCAGTTCCTGCATATCTTTCCAGCTTTTTCTGAAATCATCTTGCTTATCATTTCTTATAGTACAATAATATTCCATTGCAAACGTGCACCACAATTTTTTCAGCCATTCCCCAAATGATGAACATCCCCTTCATTTCTAATTCTTTGCTAATACAAAAGGAGCTACCATGAATATTATTGTACAAGTAGATCCTTTTCCCTTTTATATTATCTCTTTGGATACAGACCTAGTAGTGGTATAACCAGATCAAAGAATATGTACAGTTTTATAGACCATTGGGTATAGTCCCATATTGCCCTCCAGAATGGTTTGAATTAGTTCACAACTCCACCAACAATGTGTTAGTGTCCCAATTTTGCCTTATCCCCACTAATGTTTACAACTTACCTTTACTCCCATATTGGCCAATCTGATAGGTGGTACCTCAGTGTTGCATTTCTCTAATCAAGAGTGATTTAGAGTATTTTTATATGCTTATTGATAGCTTTGATTTCTTCATCTGAAAACTGCTTATCTATATATCCTTTGACCATTTGTCAATTGGGAAATGTCTTGTATTCTTATAATTGACTTAGTACTTTATAAAATTGAGAAATTAGGCCTTTATCAGAACAATTTGTTGTAAATTTTTCAACTTTGTTGTTGCCCTTCTAATCTTAGTTACAAAGTTTTGTTTGTACAAAAGCTTTTTAAGTTAATATTATTAAGATTATTCATTTTATATCTTATAATATTTTCTCTTCTGTTTGGTCATAAATTCTTCCCTTCTCCAAAGATCTGCCAAGTAAACTCTTTTGGGTTCCCTTAATTTAGTTGTGGTATCACTCTTTATATCTAAACCATGTATATATTTTGACCTTATAGTGGCATATAGGGTGTGAGGTATTAGTCTATATCTTTGGGTTTATCAACTCTAATTTGCTAAGGTAATTTACCCCTGTATATTGTGTATCTATTCTGCTCTATTGATCTAACATTTTGTTCCTTAGCCAGTGCCAGATTGTTTTGATGATTGCTGCTTTATAGTACAGTTTCAGATCTGGTACTGCTAAGTCTCCTTCCTTTACATTTTTTTTTCATTAGTTTCCTTGATATTCTTGACCTTTTGTGCTTCCAGATGAATTTTGTTATTATCTTATCTAGTTATTTAAAATAATTATTGGATAGTTTGATTGGTATGGCACTGAATAAGTAAATTAATTTAGGTAGAATTGTCATTTTTATTATATTAACTTGTCCTACCAATGAGCAATTAATATTTTTCCAGCTATTTAGAATTAAAAGACTAAATTTCAAGTCTCCTTTGTTAATAGCCAACTTTATGACCTTGGAGAAGTCACTATAATCAGGAATCCATTTTCCTCATCTGCTTCCTTGATTTGTATCAAGTCTGAGCTGAAATCCCATCTTCTAGGAGAAGCCTTTCTCAGTCTCCCTTATGGCTAATATCTTTCCTCTATCGATTATCTCCAACTTATTCTGCATATATTTTGTTCTTAGTTGTTCACATATTTTCTCCTCCATTAGATTGTGAGCTCCTTGATAGCTAGAACTATCTTTTACCTTTCTATCACTTAACCACAGTGCTGGCTGGCAACTGAATAGCGCCTTTGTGAGGATATGAATTCCTTAAGTGCAGAAATTGTTCTTCCATTTGTACCCCAACCCCCTCCAAGTGCTTTGCAATTAGTAAACATTTAATGAATGCTTTCAAGTTAATTCCATGTTTGACATTTTGTGTCAAATGTTAATATTCTCTAAAAGATCATATGACACTTCTCTTTGTGAGTGAAGTAAAATGTCTTTTGCATATTTGGATATTTGTGAAGATTCATTTGAGTATTTCTTTAGAATTATAGCTAAGTAATGAGAGAGGTCCATTATATTAAACCATAGTGTTTGAAAAATAGAGATGTATCTATGACCATGGAAAGAAATAAAATTTATTAGGTGGGAAAGAAACTTTGAATATGCTTTTCCTACATTTTAGTCAAATCAAGTCAATAAGCATTATTTTTATACTAGTTTTATTTATTTTGGTGGCATTTTCCCTTTCTCCCATTCCCACATTAGAGAAGGCAAACATTGTATATACATATATATATAATAGATATATAGATATCGATATGTATACACATATACAAATATGTGTGTATACATTCCATAGCACACGTTACATGCATACATGTATGTAGAACCATACAGTACATACTCACAAATATCATAGCATTTCTCTTTATTAGTCCTACTTAGCTGATTTTATTAAATCAACTAGTTAATACTACTCAGAATAGCTTAGTCATTCACATTTATTCTTTGAACAATATTACTGTTACTATATACAAGATTTTCTTGATTCTGTTTCTTTCACTCTGCTTTATTTCATGTAAATCTTTCTATATTTTTCTAAAACCAAACTGGTAATCATTTCTTAGATTGCTCTCCAAAATGATTGGATCCGTTCACAGTTCCACTGACACTGAATTGGTGTCTCAAGTTTTCCACATCTCTCCTAACATTTCATTTACCTCTTCTATCATTTTAGCTAATCTAATAGGTGTTAAATGATATCTCAAAGTTGTTTTAAATTTTCATTTCTCTAATCAATAATTATTTAGAGCATTTTTATATTACTTTAAATTCTTCTTCCACAAACATCCTGTTACATATCCTTTGACCATTTATCAACTGGATAATGGCATTTATTCTTATAAAGTTGACTGAATTCTGCATATATGTTTTACTATAAAATTCTCCCCCTCCCAATTCTGTGCTTTCATTCTTACTTGGGTTACATAAATTTTATTTGTACACCCTTTTAAATGTAATTAAAATTATCCATTTTATATCCTATGATGCTTTATTTCTCTTATTTATTTATAAATTATTCTTCTATCCACAAATTTGATTGGCACTATGTTCCATGACCTTCTAATATGCTTATGATACCTCCCTTTATGTCTAGGTAATTTTGACTTTATCTTGGTAAGTGATGTTCAATATTGGCCTCTATGTACCTAGTTTCTGCCAAATGGATTTCCCATTTTCCCAGCAGTTTTTACCAAATTGTGAGTTCTTATCCCCAAACTTAGATTTTTATGTTTACCAAATACATGGTTACTATAATCATTTACTACTGCATATTTGTTTTGTTTACTTTATTTACTACTGTGTATCATCAATAAGCATTTACTAAGTACCTGCTATCTGCCAAGCATTGTATTAAACATGAGGTTACACAGATAGGCAAAAAATAGTCCCAACTCTCAAGTGGTTCACATTATACTAGGGGAGATAACACGTAAACTACTATGGACAAATGTATAAATATATTTGTACATATACATGCATATATGAATTTATATTTCTATATATGATAAATTAGAGATAACCCTAGAGAAAAGGCACTGAGATTAAGGAAGATCCAGAAAGATTTCTTTTCCTTTAGTTGACTTACCACTTCACCTTTCAGTGTAATAATGTAAATATAAGATTATAACAACATACTACTAGATGAAATTGCAACTGCATGTCTCATATTGATTCCTTAACTATCCTCATCATTTCTAATGATGTATATTTGGATGTTAGTTACCATCTGTTAACTTTAGCACACTTAGGAAATGTATACTCTAAAATTTTCATTAGAAATGATTGGGAAGTACCTTCCTTTGGAAGATAACTTGTTCTGAATAATCCACTTTTAGTTATTTGGAGAACAGTGTGAAATTTGAGAGCTAGAAGGTGCTTAAAGATGATTTAGTCTAACACTCTCATTTTATAGAAGAGGGAGCTGAGCTCCTGAGAGGTTAACCAACTTGTCTGTGGCCATGTACTTAACTAATGTCTGCTTTCTTGAATCTCAGGAAATATGGTTGATGTTACTTCCCAAGATTGCCTAGGATAATTTTATAAGTAAGCTGTTATAATCCATAGGAAAACCTGAATTTCTTTTACATTGCCAAATTATTACATTAGGATCATGATAGTTGTCTCTCTTATATTCCACTTAAGTCTCCAAGAACAGCAATTCCCTGAACTTTAAAGGATGATTCAATAGGTTCTCCTGGTAAGAGAATTGCTAAATCCTTTTACGATATTATGAGACTTTGAGACCTTTATTCACCCTAAATATTCCCCATGATGAGATAAAACAGTAAATTTCACATGGTTTTGCATTTTCCATAGCCCTACTTCCCTGATTGATAACAAATAATTAAGAGTTCATTTTAGCTCCACAGCTGTGGAAAACTCAATTATATCAGATATCATAGTATTTGTAATGCAGTGGTGAGTTCTACTCATTGTAGTCATTCTTGTGAGTATATGAAAGTTGAGAATCAGGCAAGCTACCCAATATCTTGTCTCCATGTTGACCTTCCATAAGTTGAATAATCTAGACCTCTAAGATTGGGCTTTGCCAAAGAATTTTTGTTTATTTTACAATTGCCAAAACTTTCAAATGAGACAAAAATCTCCATGTCCATAAAAATATAGCCTGGTGGAAAAAGAATGCCCAAGGTAGATCATGCAATTGGATAATGAGCCTAAAGAGTTAGAACAAAAATCTGAGATAAACACCATGGACAGACTGTGAACTAGAACCAGCAAAGATTAGGGGGGATTGATCTCCAACCACTAGCAACAATTTCTTGCCATCGAGAGGTATGAATCTATCCATGTCATGATCCCTAAGTTTCACCCAAGCCTTTCCAACCATGTTTCAACATGTTACCATTTTGTCTTTCCAGTGTTTGAGTACAAAGGTGTGGCAGTGGCTATGAATTTAAATGGTGTACCTTGGGAGAAACATCTGGCTCTGTTTTTTTGCTGGTTCAATTTGCCAAATAGAAATTTCAAGCCTTTGTTTTGTATATACTGATTATCCTGCTGTAAAAGCTGCCTTTTGTGGATTTTATCTGTACTTTGTATAATATAAATTAATTTCCCCCATCTGGGACTCTTTACATTTTAAATTTATTTATTTGTTTGTTATTTAAAATTTCTAGCTAACTCCCTCCCTCCCTTTCTCCCCTCCCTGGGCTAGAGAAGGCATCATTTGGCAAAAAAGATATATATATATATATATATATATATATATATATATATAACTATGTATTTTTTATTCCTATTTATCAGTTATTTATATTATATGTTATATAATGTATAAATATTCCTATTTATCACTCTGGAGGTAGACATACACAAGTTTTCTTCAAACAATGCTTCTATTGGTATATATAATATTCTCTGGGTTCTGCCTGTTTCACTCTTCATAATTTCATGTAGGAATTTACATGTTTGGTTTTTTTTTCCAATCCTTACCTTATATCTTAGAATCAATGTTGCGTATATTAGTTCCAAGGCACAAGAGTGGTAAAGGCTAGGAAATGGGGATTAAGTGACTTGCCTACAGTCACACAGCTAGGAAATATCTGAGGTTATATTTGAACCCAGAACCTCTCGTCTTCAGGTCTGGCTCTTGATCCAGGGAGCCATGTAGCTGCCTCCTCTTTCCATCTTTTTTAATTGACTTACTCATCATTTTTTACAGTGCAATAGTATTCCAACACAACCATAGCCTACAGTTTGTTTAGCCATTCCCCATTGATGGGCATCCCCTCAATTTTCAGTTCTTTGCCATTATAAAAAACTGCTATAAATATTTTAGAACATATAGATTCATTTCCTTTTCCCCTAATCATCTGAGGTAATAAACCTAATTGTAGTATTGCTGGGTCACAGAGTTTACACAGTTTTATTACTCTCTGGGCGTAATTCCAGATTGCTCTCCAGAATGCTTGGAACAGTATACAGTTCCACCAAGAGTGTATTACCCTTTGAATGGTTTCCTTAGAGACTCTGGATGACCCTTAGAACAGATGATCATTTGGAGGTTTTTAAGGAGGATTTTAAAAATCTACCTTGCAGCCTTTTTGCCCAAATCATTATATGCCTGTATGAAGTTGTATAGCTCTGAAGCCACAAGCTCATGCCACTCCCAGAATGAAATAACAGGTGGCACGTAATCATGGTGTTGAACAGAAACTCAGCCATGCCTTAGTTTTTCTGCACATGTGCTAAAATATTTATATTAATAATAAACTCATCATTCAGAGACTATAGTGGTAAAAGGTTGCTTATAATAAGTTTTCGAATACCTTAACCTGAAAACATCAGTATTTTCAGGACCAGAGAATTTATAAAAGTATCTCAGCAAGGCTTCTAAAAATTATGAGAAGATCTGGACTTTGAATAATCCATTGGCTCTCAAAAGTGTCAACGTTTGCTCTCCTTCCAAGATGATTTATGCAATTTTTCATGCTTGCTAGTAGGTTCAAAAATTAGAGAACTTAAAGAAAGTCTCACATTAAATTCATCCAACTGCAGGTCTTTTTTACAACCATGGAGACATCCTCATAAGGAAGGTTACAGGAAGAGATATGCACAGCTCACAACAACTTCTCATCTTTGACTCACAGAAAGGAGGCTATTTCCAGAAGGTTGGCCATATCCAAACAATAATATCCTAACACCAGATGTCTCACCAAAAGACTCTAGCTAATAATAACTAACATTTATATGGAACTTCAAGGTTTGCAAACCTCATTACATGTATTATCTCATTTGTTTCTCAGCAACCCTGAAGAGAGGTGCTATAATTATACCCATTTTACAGAAGAGAAAACTGACCAAGAGGTTAAATTAAAACTGGAGGATTATATAGTTAGGAAACATTTAAGGTAGGATTTGAACCCAGGTCTTTCTGTCTGGGGTACAGTCCTATATTCACTGTGAAAAAGAATTTATGTCAAACATACTAGTTTTGGGTCTCACAAATACAGCAGTCTTAGAAGATGAGTCAGATAAGAATAAATACAATGGTTGGCAGAATTCCTTTCAAGTCAGGGACTCCATTCATGTCTGCATATATGTGTGTGTGTGTGTGTGTGTGTGTGTGTGTATACAAAGATGGACAGACATATAGATGGATAGATAGATGGATGGATGGATAGACAATGGATATTGACATTGATATATAGATCAGTCACTCTGGCTATTTCTAGCAGCATGCCCTTCCTCCTTTGTCTTGGGAGGACAGCCTTCATCACCTTGGTTTCCAATCCCAATATACCTAGGACCCTGAAGTGCCAGGGCTGGAAAAATGAATGAATCTGGATTGGGCCAATAGGATTAGAGGGATGTTGAAGAAAAAATGGAAATCCAGGTAGAAGAATAAATATTTTTAAAAAGATCTAAAAATAATTCTTATAGGGCTGAAGGAGCTTTAAAGGTTTTGTTTAATATTTAATCATGTGTATACATATATTATCTCCCTCTACCAGACTAGAAGTTCATTGAAGGAAGGGATTTGATTGTCAAACCTCCAAATATCTGCCAGCACAAGAGGTTGCATAGGTATTTACTTTGCTACAAGTTGAAAACCAATCACCTTCCTATCCTCCCTGAATTCCTATGGAACACCATCTTCATCTTGACTTACAAATGCTTTTTGCTTTGGAAATGCTTCAGGTAGGGGTATATAGCTGCCTTAATGGACTGAGAGTCAGGTCTAAGGATGGGAAGTCCCAGGTTCAAACATTGCCTCACATACTTTCTAGCTATGTGACCCTGGACGGGTCACTTAACTCCAGTTATATAATCCTTACTGCTGTTCTGCCTTAGAACCAATATTTAGTTTTGACTCTAAGACAGAAGGTAGAGGTTTAAAAAAATGCTTCAGGTATTTAGCATTAGACTGAACTTACACTGGAAGCTTTTTGCCACTGGTGAAATCCTCCCATTGCTTGATTTGTGTTCATCTTACAATGCAGAGGTGGAGGACAGAGATGCTACAGCTGAGCACCTCCCACGACTGCTGCCAAGAAGAGGAGGCTGTTTACAGAACCGCTGCACTTGTGGCACCTTCTGACTCATAAAATAAATGAGGCTGCACCTGAAGAGAGAAATATTCCAGTATGGCCCTTAATTATTAGTAAACAAAGGCAATAGGAGCTGGTTTGTGCTTTTGTCGCTCCTTGAAACACCTCTTACTCAAATGGAAAGAAAGTGGCTGGTCCTCAGAGAGAAATCTAATCTCCTTAATGATCCCTGAGTGTGAATTTGCAATGATGATACTGTACTCGGGCCCCACTTGAGATTCTCGTCACGTAGCCTTTTTCTCTGGGTAGAGCTGACTCTCATGTCAAGGTGTGAAAATGTCATGGGTCCTGAGCAATGGAGCCTCCCTAGGGTCTTCAGAGCCTTCCAAAGAGCAGAAAGCCACCCCCCCCCCAAATGAGCAAGGAACTAAAGACTTTGTTCCCTCCTTCAGCTGGTAGTATTAAAAACATTCTCCTAAGGTGCCCAGTCACTTGGGAAGCAGAGAGCCTGAAGCCTCTCATTTCATCCACCCGAATGTTGATTATCCCTGGATTAAGAGCCAGGGCCAGGAGAAAGCCCCACCATACCACTTACCCACATCTGAGCAACCCTTGGTGGCAGAAGCAGCTAGAAGATGAGAGGAGATAATGGACCAGCAACCAAATGGCCAGAATTCCCTCTCCTCACCTCATCCCTTTATTAGAGAAGGGACATGAAGGAAAGGGTGCTGAGAGTTAGCCTCATTTGATTACTATCCACATAGGATAGGATGCCTTGAAGTAGACTCTACCAATCAAAGTGTAGAATTTCCTCTCTATATTTATTGAAATGTAGACTGAAGGTAGAAGGAAGGATAGAAATTCCTTTAAAAACAGAAACCTGATCTTGAATTCTTCAAAGAATTATGTGGTTTCCTAGTTAAAAGGTAAAGAAAAAGCCCACTTTTCCACTGAATTTTCTGTCTACACACCACCAAAACATGACTGACTTGGCAGGGTTGGTTGAATTATAATTGACAGTGTTTTTAACCAGTATCTACCCAGCAAGTTTTTAATAACTACAACCAACACCACATCTTTATGGTTTGATATTGGATGTCACAAGGCTATGATTAATCCCTACACACATGCAAAGAGGTGTTTCTGGTGACATCTGGCTCAGTCAGGCATTGACAAGGCTGCCATGGATAGAGCTAGAAGAGTTAGTGCGATGGAGGTAAGGCTACCAGCCTAGAGACTAGTAGAGACTGACCCTTAGAGCCACAGGACCTGAAGGCTGCATCTCCGCTCTGCCCTCTTGCTGCCTCTGGGGCCTTGGGCACTAGTTAACTTCCCTGGACCTTAGTTTCCTCATTTTTTTTAAATAAATGGGTTGGACTAGATGACTCCTAAGACCCCTTCCAGACGGAATAAAGATAAGGTTTATGGAAGTTGAGGAAGTGATCATTATCTTCCCATGTAAAATTAGGATCATTGGGGGAAAAACAGTTATCTGATCCAGTCCCCTTATTTTTACAGATGAGGAGACTGTGGTCCAGGGAAAGTAATTAACTTGACCATGACCACACAGGTAGCAAGCGTCAAAAAGCAAGGTATGAATCCAGGTCCTCTGGATCTAGAAAAAAAGAATATTTTCCCTTTACTACAATGATTCCATGATTGGGGAAGATGTTAACTTTCCTCCAACTGTAATACAGAGTATGGGGCAAAGAGCAAGCCTGAGACAAAACCGAATTCCTTTAGAAAGAGAAAGAATGACCCAAAGCCAGCCATTGGCAGCTACAAAGATACAGATGCTATAATTTAGCTGAATGGAATGAACCTCCAAGAATAAGACATTCCTGAGAGAATTGGGGGTACTCGAGGAAATCGTGGAAGTATCATTGAGGTGAAACTTGCCTAACTCTCCATCATGGCCTGGCATTTGGAGAGGAGAAGATATGCTGCATCCTAGAAAGGATGTCCAGAGATGCCTCTTCCTTCAAGAGAGTCAGGTTTATATGATAGCAAGGAGGTTGAAACAGAAAAAAGACAGTTTTATTTTTTGAAATGAATGAGGGAATATAACATACAAACAGATAAATATGTACAAGATCATTTGTGGAAGGAGAGAGGAGTGGTGCCTAGAGAAATAAGGACTTTCCCATGAGAAGTGCTATATCAGCTGAGTCTTGAAAAAAGCTAAGAATTCCAAGAGACTGAGAATTGAGGAAAGAGTACATTACATGCCTAGGGAACATGCTGTTTATAGAATGCACAGGCAGGGGAAGTGCGAGATAGAATAGAATGAGGAGTTTGGGAAATAACAAATAGGACAGTCTGGCTGGACTGTAGAGAGTATGAAAGGGAATGATGTATATAGGTAGGCTCGAGGCAAGGTGACTTTTAGTGACACACTTTGTAATCAGAGACATAGGGATGCATATCAGGTCATCTGATAAAGTTGTTATGCTCCCAAACTATCATTAAATAGCTGACTAAAATAATATAATGTAAGACAGAGAACATCAGCTATATAACTGAGGGTCTTGGGCAAAGAGTTAAGGTTAAAGGTGAATCTGTTCCAAGAGAAAGGAGGAAGTCTCAAGGTAGACCTGAGTTGCATTCAGAAAGGTCTTTTAGTCTTTAAAAGCCTGGAAGCATTTGGTAATGAATGGAAATCTTCTCTACCCAGATCTCCAGATCAATGAAGCCTCCAGAAGCATTAGCTTCCTTCATGAAGAGAACAGGAAAACCAAGTCAGCTGAAAAGGATTTAATTAGGTTTACCTCTGGGTTGTGTAGGTCTGTGGTTAGTTGTGTCTCATATGTGTGTGTATTTATATGTATACATGTATGTGTATGTGTATATATTTCTACCTGCTTCCTAATGCCTCAAATTCTATGAATAACATAAATAACAGTAAGCCTATTATTATTTCTGTATAGTAATTTCAAGTTTTCAAAGTGCTTTGCATTCAGTCCTAATAAGAAAAAGGGTTTTCAGTCAATTTTTAGAGAATAGATGTATGGACTGTGACTGTGTTGTAAGAAAAAGCTGACAAATACAATGAATCTAGAGAGGTATGGAAAGATTTATTGACTTATGCAGAGTGGAGTAAGCAGAGCCAAGGAAATTATATGATATATATATATATATATACATATATATATGTATATATATATATATTATATATATACACACACACAATGACTATAACAATGTAAATGGAAAGAGTCACAGTCACAAAACAATCAAAAGTGAATGTTATAAAATGATAAAAAAAAAATAAGCATGATTCCAAAGAAGAGCCTATCGCATTCTACCTTGTAGTAAAATTATTTGTGTACATCCATGTACATTTCTATTACCAGGGAGCATATTTCTTCATTATCTTAGTCATTTCTGCATTCTTGCCATAATACATCGGACATTGTTTTGTAAATCATAGAGGCTCAATTTGTTGTTATTGTTTTTCAGTTGTTTTTCAGTCATCTATGACTGTTTCTGCATTTAGAGTTTCCTTGCCAAAGGCACTGGAGTAATTTGCCATTTCCTTCTCCAGCTCATTTTACAGATGAGAAAACTGATTTAAATGGGGGTAAGTGGTTTGTACAGGGTCCCACAGCTAGTAAGTCTCCAAAGTCTGATTTGACCTCAGCTTTTCCTGACTCCAGGCCCAGTACACCTTATCCACAATAGCCTCCTACCTACCTGCTGCTCAGTAGATATATTAAATATGTGGATGAAAGGGAACATGATAACCAAAAAGCTTAGTGAAATCTTTAGACGTTTCTAAGGTATAAGGTGTCTAATAATAATTGAGATATGTATACCTGATATATAGTTTCAAGTTATGATTTGTGTTTTTAAACCCTAATTCCTTATATGGACTTAGGACAAACTCTAAATTTAAATTATGTCTTCCCTGACAATTTCTACCCAGTGGAAACAGCATCCCATGGAATAGTTCAAAATGTACAGAATAGGTATCTATAGTATCATGTTATTTATGTATATGAAATCTTCTTCAAAGGATGGTGAACAGCTTTTATATCTCTGTGATTCTGGAAACGTAATAAGAGAAAATGAGCTTAATCTATCTGTAGGAGTCAAGCAACATTTATCTCACTGTAATATCAATTAGAGATCTAAGACCCTCTAACACTTTCTGTTAATCTCTGTCCCTCCATCTTCCATTTTAGCTTGCATTTGTAAAGAAGTGACCACATGTGACCATGGTCTTTTAAAAAAAAATATAGCCCATTGACTTAAAACAAATCAAACTAAATACAAAGCAGTCATTCGTTGTGGTACTTTTTTTTTAATCTCTTGATGCTTTTCTTATGACACTGTCAGGAAAAGAATGAAGCTAATTTTGCATCTTTCTTAGGCTTATCTCCTGCTTTTTAAGTGAAATTTCTAATATCCTTTAAGTATAACTAATTTCATATCATTATATGTATATATTTATGTGAGGCTTTCCGAACCCGCAGGAAGCCCCAAGGTAGGAAGATAGAAAAAGGATAGAAGTTCTGGATGCCGCAAAGGGCATGAGGGAGCCAAGTTTGAGATGTCAAAAATGAGTCAGAGATCAGTTATTAATAATATCTTGGAACCGCAGCCAAGCTCTGATCAATGGACGTCACTGGAAGGCTATTTCCCGTCCAATGATCCCAATTTAACACTACACTGGTCAGAGGATGATATAGCTCAGCTAAGAGAATGAATAGAGAATGATAGGAAGAATTAGAGAATGCTAGCTATTAGCATTGGAAAAGAAAGAGACCCCTGGCCAAAGGCCAGGCCTCAGGTAGAGATAGAGAGGAGAGAGAAAGGTGGAAAGACAGTGTTGAGCAAACCTGTGAGATCGTCCAAGAAGAAGGAGAGATGGCCAAGGCTCCCTATTTAATCTCTTTGATACGCAAATGTACTCAATACATATTGATAAGTTACATAGTGTCTCAATACATATTGATGAGTTACATAGTGTATTGCCATTGGATAATTGCAAATTACGACAAGGTGAAGTTGGAGTTTTTATCCTCAGTTGAGTAAGACAAAGGGAAGCAAGGTTTCGCGCCCTAACCTTGGCCATGCTGGGAATAGAGTTCATTGCCATGCGCAGAATGGCCATGTGCCCACATACAATCCTTGCCTCTTAATTATACATATGGGCTGGACTGCGACATTATGTATATGAACATATATTCATTTGTTTACACATGATTATACCCTCTTCCCAATAGAATAAAAACTTCATAAGGAAAGGGACTTTTTATTTCCCTTTTATATCTCCAGGGCTTATCTGCCTTGCCATAAAAGGTCCTTAATAAATCCTTGTTGAATTGGATTATCTGAAAGCTTTCTTCCCCCTATACAATGGCTCTTGATTTCAATGCCATCCTTTTCTCTTCTGCCTATTGATATCCTCTCTATCCTTCAAAATGCAATCCAAGTTGCTTCTCTTCCACAAAACTCCTCCTTAATTACATTAACTCATGATGATTTCCCCACTTTTTTCAATTCTTATTTATAATGCTTATCTGGCAGAGACACTGTCTTCTATATTAATCAGCTTTGTATATGTAACATATTTTGTCTCCCTTAAGGAGACTTTGTGTCCCTCGAGTACAGTAACCACGTCTTATCTATATATGCCTCATGGGACTTTGTACAGAGTTTTGTATACACTAGGCAAGAGATAAATACAGCTCCAAAGGGCCTAGGAAAGTATGATATGACATACCAATTGCCCGATTCATTGCCAAATTTGAATCAGGACTATAATGCGTAAATAAACATGTTCTGTTCACATTTGAAATGGCATCAAGTAATATATCTTATAATAACTGTTTGCCCTGGACTATTGCCCAAGTCATTAAAGAAAAAGAAAAAAAATCCTTCAGAAAAGTGTATTTTGAAGAGTATGTTTAACACTTTTTGAATCTTTCTTCATTACCATTCTGATGGAAGTATGTGACTGAATTTGAAGGATGCAAGAAAAAAGACCCTCATTGCACCCAAATCCTTCCCAGTTCCTGAAATGTCCCCTCTAGAGATTTATTCCATTTTGTTTAAGGTTCATTGAAAGAATTATTATTCCAGCCTAAAAGCAAATATTACAAATGGGTAATATGTAAAGCTGTTAAATTCATTTTAGGATGTTACCAAAGTTTAAGGATAGGGACTGTCCAGAATGAGAAACGGTCTAGGTACATTTGGAAGAGGGAAAGAGAAGGAGAGAGATCCCAATCAGATGTAATTACTAAGGAGCAAAGGCCAGGATGAGTTCAGGGAAGATTAAGGGCGCAGGGATAGGAGAAAGATGGAAGGAAGTATCAGAAGCTGATGCAGGTGGGAATGTGGAGTTTTGGGGGGAAAAGAGGAAGGGAGCTGAAAGAATGAGGGTAGGAAAACACAATTTCTTTCCCAGAGCTAGCTGGGGCCAGCTCTGCTTTCAGAATGAAGAGAATAGGGCCAGAATCTGAAAACAATGCAGCTTGCGTTACATGAATGTGGTCTACCTCTATTGATTTAACAGCATTCAGGGAAATAAAGAAATTTCTTAATGTTGTGTAAATAGGAAAAAACTACCCATATGCTAGCGGCACTATGATACTATTGTGGCCAATATATGTGGAATTATAGTGTTGGAACTGGACAGATCTCGGTATCGCCCTATTTCATAGTACAGGTTAGGAACCTGAAGTCTGAAGGGTTATACAAGGTGATGTCATTATGGTCTTATACCAGTTAGATGAGAGACATTTTAATTAAAGTATTCTTAGGAGTCTGTTGATTGTTTTGTTAGAGATTTTAAATGGAGTACATAAATACAAAGCCAAAAAGAAATGAAAGAACCCAGTTTCCATCTGTGATTTGAAGAAGCAATGTTTTAAATAATAAAACCATTGTTTTGTTCAATAGTGTTACTGTTATTCAGAATTTTTTATTTCATTGCAATGAAATCCTCAGCTGTGTAGCCATGTATTTAAAAAAAAAAACAAAAAACAAAGAAATAAGTTACCTGAAAAGCCAACCAGCTTCTTTCTTGGATAGTAACTTGACAGTTTTCAAGCAGTTGTAATTGCCTGACATCTGTATTGCACAACTAAAATGTTACCATCCTTCAAATTAGCTTCCTTCTTTTTCTGTGTTTTTAGTTTCCAAATAATATACATTCATATCCTCTCATACCAAAGGAAAATCAAAAAGATTATAGCATCCTTATGCTCAGTGCCTCTCAGGGAATGAAATAGTCCCTTACTTTGTCTTACAAACTTTCCTTTTCTTGTTGATTTTGTGCAGGGATTCTGGTGTTTTTCCACATTGGGATAATTTAAGTCAATCTTTTTCTTTCTTCCTTTATCTAGGTCTCCTCCCAGGGATGTTTCCCAACAAAGCTGGAATTCATACTATACTGTTTTCTTTCTTTTTTTGTTCACAAATCACATAAATAATGTTGACACAATTTGAGAGATCCTGTTGAACTCTCTTCTATTTCATTTTTCTTTCTGATGTAAACAGGAAATTTGGTTTTGATGGGTCCTGCCAAAATGGGTAAATTTTGGATTTTTTTTTAATTTCAAAGGATGAAATACCATATATTGTCAATTTAGGGCATTGATCTACTTTGTTTACATAATTCATATAGTTGCTTGGAATATTTAAAACATCATACCAGTTTGTTCTTGAATGAATGGGGGAAGAAATTAAGTGCTTACTATGTGCAAAACACTATTCTGAATGTTGAGATTACAAACAGAAAAATAATACATGACCTGCTCATAACTCTAATGGATAGGCAAGATATATATAGAAGATTTCAGCTACAAGTGAGATGACTTATAGCTAATGGTGAGTGATAGAACTATCAAAATAAAATAGACATATGAGCCATGCTGTATCAGAATATCTTTATTTCTAACAACATGAGTGAGTTGGACAATTTCTTTTGACTCATTTACTAATCAAATGCTAAATTTGGAATTCCTCTAATAGTTCTTATTTTTATTAAAAAATAACAGTGGCATCTCTTTTCCCCTGGTACAGTTTAATAATGAATCTATGCCATGCCCTAAAAATCTTGATACAATTTTAATTAAAGTTGCACCAAGATTTTGGGACCCCCTACCTTAACTGAGCATTGTTTAGAAAGATTGAATAAATGAAAATCCAGATAATTTTATTATTCATTAATTCTGGACAATTTTTTTTAATATGGCCCCTTGATGAGCCTCAAATTTGGGTTATCTTCTTAGAACCATATCCCCTATGCTTTTTTCTCCCTAATTCTGTCCATTTAAATTTGTGCTCTGAGGAAGGGTGGGTGGTACTTGTGCCAAAATAGCCATAGTGGAGGGGTTTTTTTTTTCCTTTAGCCATGTTCTTTAATATTTTCCCTTTTTCCATTTGCTTTTGCTTGTTATGGAAGAAACAGAAAAAACCCACAGGAGATTGCTAGACTTTAGTCAGATATCCAACAAACCATTATTTTTGCTCTATGACCTGGGTAAGACATTTGACCTCTCTAAGCCTCTGTTTCCTCAATTCTATAATGTGGATAGAAATAGAACTACCTCACAGGGGAATAGTGAGGATCAAATGAGATTTTTTTTTAAATAGAGATATTTGGAGAGAGCATGTTTCAAACCTTAAAGCTCCATATAAATGTTATCTAATTTTATCTAGTGACTATCCTATACAATCTTCTGGCAGTATTAACAACAACAACAAAAAAAAAAACTGTATAGAGTCTTTTAATTACACAGAACTCATGGAAGTCTTGAATTCTTCCCAGAAATCTTGCTTCTGTCAGAAGATTAAAAGGAATGATTTCCTTAAAAGCCTTAAAAGGCCTTATCTTACTGATCATGCCTGCTTATAACTATAATTCAAAATTCAAAGAAGGTGTGTAACTGTAACCTCTAAAGACTAAATCCCACTGTGTATTCAGGACACTGTGAGATGAATTGGGTTTATAGGAGTATATATTTAATTTAACTTTTAAATTTATTAATTATACACACATACTTATTGTGACTATTTGTTCTTCAGGGTACCCATAGATCAATGCGTTTTCACACCAAACAAACATAATGCAATTAATTCTTGTTAGGAAACAATAGATTTCATGAAGGCATATACATATATAAATGGAAAATATAGACTGGTGACAGTTTCTAAACAATGCCTCATAAATAACTGCAGTTTGGTCCTTTTCCAAATATATTGTCCTACTTTTATGTACAGAATTTGGTGTTATGAATAGGGATAATACAAATTTCTAAAAAAAAATAGGCATGTATTAAGAATTTGTTATTAGGTAGGAATTTGGGAAACATGGAATATAATAAAATGATAGCGCCTCTGCCCTCATGCTTAAATTCTGTTAGGTGGGATATGTGACCATATTCATAGTGCATGTGTGTGTGTATACACATATATGTATCCATGTGAATAGGTAAAACTTGAGAAAGGACAAATCATTTTTTCTTACCTACCCTAGTTTGCTAACAGTATATGATACATATACAATAATGATTCACATATAAAAATGATTTTTAAAGTTATTAATAGGATTCAGTCTTGCTGAGTCTTCGAGTAACTTGTTCTCTTACTCATTTTTTTCCAGGATCAAATTTCAGTATAAATCTTCAAAGATTTGTTACTCTTTTTGTGATTAGGAAAGAGACTTGAAACTTGGTCACACAGTGTGATGCATTCAAAGGAGTGCTAAACTTTAGAATCAAGAGATCTGGGTTCAAATTGTTGTGCTACCATTACCTCTGGTAAGCTATTTAACCCTTTTAAGCCTCCTTTAAGAAGAAGTTGGACAAGATTTGCCTCTTAAGATCCCTTCTAACTGTAATTATATATTCCTCATGTTTTTTTTTTTCAGTGAGGAGGGAAGAAGGGATACACAAGGGAAAAGAAAAACATGGTGTGGTAAATAGAACACTGGATGTGGGGTCAGGAGAATTTGGATTTAAATTCCACCTCAGATACTTCCCAGCTGAATGAAACTGTGCAAGTCATTTAAACTTTTTTTTTTTGCTTCAGTTTTCTTATCTGTAAAACAAGTAGTTGGTACCAAAAAACTTTTAAAGCCCGTGCTAATGTGAAGTCTGTGATCTTATGACCCATGCAGAAATCCTTGTCTTAAAAAATTCCTTAGAGTCACCATCTTATTTTCTCAAAGTTCAGGGACAGGTTTGAGAAGTTTCTTTGAGATGTTTTCCTTTTGACTGATAAAAAGTATACTAAGCTACTTTGCTTTTCCTAGAAACACACTGTTTCCAGTTTGCCATGATCATTTCCATCTGTTAGATCAGCAAAGAACTGGTGTTTTGTAATTATTTTTTAAGCTGCAATGCAGAACATAATATTAATATTTTCCTCACAATAATAATTTATATTTAAACAATACTGTAAGGTTATTGAACAACTACCTTCTTATAAGTCCACAAATTATGTAACATACCTATTATTTTTCACATCGTATGAATGCTATTCAATGGAAGAACCCAAATTTGAAGTTGGGGCCTCATCTTTAGATTTTTCACAGGGATCCTAGACTGTCTGTAATGAGAAATAGTTATGTGCAAGAAACTGGACATGGTACTCTTGTAGGGTGTCAGCCTTTGAATCCTATAATCTTGGAGCTGGAGAGTGCAGAGGTAATTTAATTTAATTGTTTACCCAAGATAAAACATTTCTTAGAGGTGAAGCTAATGGCTATATTGGCTGTTATAACGCAGTATGATTCAGAATGTAGTTCACAATGTGTCTATTAAGGGTCATGAACAGGATCAGCCTTATAGTAGTCAATAAAGTGACACACCATCATTTCAGGGACAGCAAATAGGAAATCCCTGTTATAGCCTCCAGTTGTCCTCACCATTACTTAATTACAAAGTTAGATTTTCTTTCCTTTAGCCTAAGATTTTGCAGATCCTTTCAATTATAATCAAAGTGGCTTTAAGCTCGAGGTCAGCAGTCTTTTAAGGAGCCACAGATGATGGAACCAACTCTTAATGGCAGATGTTTCTCTTTGCCTTTCTAATGGCTCTGTGAGGCACCAGCTTCCCCTTGACTTGTGCACACTGGCATGGTCAGAGACTAGTGGTCATGTCTGTACAAGTAGCCCTTCCTCTGCTCCATCCCTGAGGAAGGGGATGCTGAATCTTGATATTCTTTCTTTGAAAAGATTCCAGCCCCCTTCGAACTAATCAGGTGTTCTAAGAGTAAAGGAATTGCAGAGTAAGAAGCTGCTACCAAAAAGAGCAGTAAAGTGGAAAAGAGAACCTAAAAGGGATGGTTTTCTAAAAGGGTGGGAGGGGGAGGCAGATGGCTGCCAAGCCAGGGAGAGGATACCCTCTAAGAGGCTCAGGCATGTCAGTGGGACCTCTCCTCCTTTTCTGTTTTGCATAGGATGGACCCTGTCATTGTGTAACATGGGGCAAAAAATCAGGAGCTTTGGATCCCTCCCATTCTTGAGAAACTGTGTTTTCTTTTTAAATTGAATGGTGACAAGTTCAATGGTAAAGCAGTATCTGTAGTGATCATTTGATGGCTGGGCAATATTATTGTCAGTCTAGTAGTCTACAGAAGTGCTATTGTTTTTCCTTAGAAAGACAGAAAATTAAGAAATTATTGATTAGTAATAATAATAATTACCATTTAAGGTTTGTATATACTTTAAAGACATTTTTATCTCATTTAATTTTACAACAAGGGTGGGAGCCCTTGTTATTAAAAACCCATTTTATAAGTAAGGCAACTAAGGTGGAGAAAGGTTAATTGACTTCCCCAGGTCATAGAACGCAGTTCTTTCTGAATGCATTGAGTAGCATCCCCAGGAATATTTGACTCAACCTCTGATTGTGCCCCATCTCCCTGATGCTAGAGGTGGGATTGGGAAGAAGGCCAGTGGTACTGATGGTGGTGGGAAAATGTGTTCTTAACATCGAGTTCATTGAAAACAGTATTCGGTGGCAAGTAGCTGTCGTTGAAATTGAAATCTTACCATTGCTATAGTAATCGAGGTATATTAAAGGTTAAATACAACTTTGTTGGCAGCCTACAAATCTAACTAAAGTTTGTAGCATAATTTCTCTGGGAAAAACGTGATTTGAATGCCAAACAACATATTTCTAAATTAACTTTTGAAATAGAAGCACTTTGTGAGAGGAGTACCTGCATGATAATTTACACATTTCCTAAAAGTGTCCCCTGTAGAGGCAGCTAGGAAATAGCAATTAGGAAGAGACTTTTTTTTTCTCAATCTCCAGTAACATAAATGAAGAAAGAGTTGCTGATAGTCTGGGAGCTGCAATCCCTAAGAACCTGGCTTCCAATACATCATCTAGAGAGAGTAAGTAAAGTTACATGACAGAAAAGAACATTTGTCTTCAGTAATGGTGATTTTCCCTGAACTTGTCAGGAATGGGCAGTGGAGGAGAGCTCTAAGAACCAGTATCCCTAAACAGAACAAGAGACATATGGGAACCATTTAAACATGGAAATTGAAAAGTTGATTTGATATTTTCAAATCTATTTCCAGGAGGACAGTTGTTATGTATGTGTAAAATATGTGAGAAATAAAAATAGCAAATACATTTAAGAGGAGTTAGTTCATAAGTAACATCTGAAGGAACTATCTTAAAATAAGAATTCCTATTTTTGCTTGAAATGGTTGTATGTCCTCTGAATGGTAGTAATCTCTCGGTAACCGAGAATGACAATTGTCTTTGTGGGTTTTCATCTATGGTGTATAGATGAGTGCACAAAGACACTTGTGGGTGAAGGAGATTCAAGTGGAAAAGTCATTGCACAGAGACAGTCCCACTCTCTCAGCGTTGGAAGCCTGGGTCCAGTGGCATGAAAAATCGTTACACCTGGAGACTTCTTCAGCTGCATTGGATGGCCGTGTTGTCCTTTGTGCTCCAACACGCCCTAAGCATTCCACAGTGCTTTGCTGCGTTGCCCTCTCAGCCGCTGAACCTTTTTATTGGTTTCTCCCGTCTGTTCAGATAGATACCATTGTAATTAAGCTCATCGTATCTAACAGAAGTATCGATATATTTTGAAATTATTAAAAGGTGAATTTTATATCAAGGCCTGTTCTGAGTAGATAATGTAGATTACCCTAAATGTTGTTATATTATTAGCAGAAATAATTTTACTTTCCTTTCTATGAAACTTAGTGATTCTTTCCCACAATTTAATGATTGTTCTACATAATAGGAGTTAGCATTTATATACTTCTTTAAGGTTTATAAAATTCTGTGTATATGTTATCTCATTTTATCCTCAAAAAAGCTCTTTACAATAGATACTATTATTATCTCCACTATACAAATGAGGAAACTAAGGCAACCAATCCAAGATTAAATCTTAATTAAGCACATACAAAATGGCAGGCACTGTGCTAAGAAAGAGAGTCCTTGCTCTCAATGACCTTACAATCTGATGGGGTAGACAACACAGAAAAGGAGGAAGTAAAGTAGGGGGCAGGGGACAAAACACCAAGGAGTACTCTCATGTAGGTATCTTGTTCTTCAGGTTGAAACTAGACCCAGAGTCAGAAAAAATGAGTTCAAATATGACCTGAGACATTAATTAAATATGTCACCATGTACAAGTCCATTAGCTTCCATCTGCCTCAGTTCTCTCTTCTGTAATTTGTGACTACTAAGAACACCTGCCTCTAAGTGTTATAAGATCCCCAGGGCGAGTGGGGCTAAAGAAGATAGGAATAATAAAGGTTTGACTTTGGTAAAAAGAAAAGTTAGTTTCTTCCCAAAGAAAGGTATCAAGGGATGACCGATATGGAAGATTGAAGATGTAGAGAGACTTTAAAATAGAACAAGGAGGGAATTGGGAAGATGAAAGTGTAAGAGCTTTTGTTTTTTCAGTGAAAAAGAGATGAATGAGGCATTATAGACTTGAGTAGAGCTCATGAGGGAAGTAGGTTATCAAGAAAATCAAAGAAGAAACTGCAATGATGGAAGGACGAAAACCAGTGAAATTAGAACTCCTTAACATATTGAAGCCTTAATCCATTTCATAATGAAATCTTCATTCATTTCAATATTATATTTTATTTTATTTTTGAAAAATTTATTTAGTCAATTTAGAACATTATTCCTTGGTTACAAGAATTATATTCTCTCCCTCCCTCCCCTCTCCTACCTCTCCCTTAGCTGATGCACAATTCCATGTATTACATGATATTACATGTGTCCTTGATCAGACCTCATTTCCATGTTGTTGATGTTTGCACTAGGATGTTCACCCAGAGTCTAAATCCCCAATCGTATCCCCTCCACCCATGTAATCAATCAGTTGTTTTTCTTCTGTGTTTTTACTCCCACTGTTTTTCCTCTGAATGTAGATAGTGTTCTTTCTCATAGATCCTTCTGGGTTGTTCAGGATCATTGCACTGCCACCAATGGAGAAGTCCATTACATTCAATTGTACCACAGTGTTTCAGTCTCTGTGTACAATGTTTTCCTGGTTCTGCTCCTCTCACTCTGCATCAATTCCTGGAGGTTGTTCCAGTCCCCATGGAATTCCTCCACTTTATTATTACTTTGAGCACAATAGTATTCCATCACCAACATATACCACAATTTGTTCAGCCATTCCCCAATTTAAGGGCATCCCCTCATTTTCCAAATTTTTGCCACCACAAAGAGTGCAGCTATGAATATTCTTGTACATGTATTTTTCCTTATTATCCCTTTGGGGTACAAACTCAGCAGTGCTATGGCTGGAACAAAGGGCAGACAGTCTTTTAGTGCCCTTTGGGCATAGTTCCAAATTGCCCTCCAGAATGGTTGGATCAATTCACAACTCCACCAGCAATGCATTAATATCCAGACTTTGCCACATCCCCTCCAGCACTCATTGCTTTCCTTTGCTGTCATGTTGGCCCATCTGCTAGATGTGAAGTAATATCTCAGAGTTGTTTTGATTTGCATTTCTCTGATTATCAGAGATTTAGAACACTTTTCATGTGCTTATTAATAGTTTTGATTTCTTTAACTGAAATTTGCCTATTCATGTCCCTTGTCCATTTATCAATTGGAGAATGACTTGATTTTTTTGTACAATTGATTTAGCTCTTTATAAATTTGAGTAATTAGACCTTTGTCAGAGTTTTTGTTATGAAGATTGTTTACCAATTTGTTGCTTCCCTTCTAATTTTGGTTGCATTGGTTTTGTTTGTACAAAAACATTTTAATTTGATGTAATCAAAATTATTTATTTTACATTTTGTGATTTTTTCTAACTCTTTCTTGGTCTTAAAATTTTTCCTTTCCTAGAGATCTGACATGTATACAATTCTGCGTTCACCTAATTTACTTATAGTTTCCCTTCTTTATATTAAGGTCATTCTGAGTTTATCTTGGTGTAGGACTTAAGATGTTGATCCAAACCTAATCTCTCCCATACTGTCTTCCAATTTCCCCAGAAGTTTTTATCAAATAGTTGATTTTGGTCCCAAAATCTGAGATCTTTGGACTTATCATAGACTGTCTTGCTGAGGTCACTTACCCCAAGTCTATTCTACTGGTCCTCCTTTCTGTCTCTTAGCCAGTACCAAATTGTTTTGATGACCACTGCTCTATAGTATAGTTTGAGATCTGGGACTGCAAGGCCTCCTTTCTTCACATATTTTTCATGATTTCCCTGGATATGCTTGATCTTTTTTTCTTCCAAATGAACTTTGTTATGTTTTTTTTCTAATTCAGTAAAAAAGTTTTTTGGTAGTTCAATGGGTATGGCACTAAATAAGTAAATTAATTTGGGTAGGATTGTCATTTTTATTATGTTAGCTTGTCCTACCCAAGAGCAATCAATATTTTTCCAATTGTTTAGATCTAGTTTTTATTGTATGGAGAGTGTTTTATAGTTGGGTTCATATAGTTCCTGTGTTTGTCATGGCAGATAGATTCCCAAGTACTTTATATTGTCTAAGGTGCTTTTAAATGGAATTTCTCTTTCTAATTCTTGCTGCTCAGAGCTATTGGAAATATGTAGAAATGCTGATGACTTATGTAGGTTTATTTTGTAACTTGCAACTTTGCTAAAGTTGTTGATTATTTCAATTAGCTTTTTGGTTGATTCTCTAGGACTCTCTAAGTAGACCATCATATCATCTGCAAAGAGTGATAGCTTGGTCTCCTCATTGCCCATTTTAATACTTTCAATTTCTTTTTCTTCTCTAATTGCTACTGCTAGTGTTTCTAGTACAGTGTTAAATAATAGAGGTGACAATGGGCATCCTTGTTTCACTCCTGATCTTATTGGGAAGACTTATAGTTTGTCCCCATTGCAGATGATGTTTACTGATGGTTTTAGATAGATACTGTTTATTATTTTTAGGAAAGGCCCTTCTATTCCTATACTTTCTAGTGTTTTCAATAGGAATGGGTGTTGTATTTTATCAAAGGCTTTTTCTTCCTCTATTGAGATAATCATGTGATTTTTGTCTGTTTGTTTGTTGATATGGTCAATTATGTGGATGGTTTTCCTAATATTGAACCATCCTTGCATTCCTGGTATAAATCCTACCTGGTCATAATGAATTACCCTCATGATCACTTGCTGGAGTCTTTTTGCTAGTATTCTATTTAAGATTTTTGCATCTATGTTCATTAAGGAGATTGGTCTGTAGTTTTATTTCTGTTTTTGACCTACCTGGCTTTGAAATCAGTACAATATTTGTGTCATAAAAGGAATTTGGTAGAACTCCTTCTTTGCTTATTCTGTCAAATAGTTTGCATAAAAATGAGATTAGTTATTCTTTGAATATTTGATAGAATTCATTTGTGAATCCATCTGGATCTGGGGATTTTTTCTTAGGGAGTTCTTTGATGACCTGTTCAATTTCTTTTTCTGATATGGAGTTGTTTAGGTATTCTATTTCTTCCTCTGTTAGTCTAGGCAATTCATATTTTTGTAAATGTTCATCCATATCACCTAGGTTGGTATATTTATTGCCATATATTGGGAATAGTAGTTTTAATGATTGTCTTAATTTCCTCTTCATTAGAGGTGAGGTCTCCCTTTTCATCTCTGATATTATCAATTTGGTTTTCTTCTTTCCTTTTTTTAATCAAATTGACCAATACTTTGTCTATTTTATTTGTTTTTTTCAAAGTACCAGCTTCTAGTTGTATGTATTAAATTGCAGTTCTTTGACTTTTAATTTTATTAATTTCTCCTTTGAGTTTTAGGATCTCTAATTTAGTTTTCACCTGAGGATTTTTAATTTGTTCACTTTTTAGTTTTTTAATTTGCATGTCCAATTCATTGACCTCTGCCCTCCCTAATTTGTTGATATATTAACTCAAGTATATAAATTTCCCCCTGAGTACTGCTTTGGCTGCATCCCATAGATTTTGAAAGGATGTCTCATCATTGTCATTTTCTTCAATGTTCAATAATATTTATTAAGAGTCTGCCATGTCTCTGAGATTCTTCAGACACTTAATAGACTTGGTGCTCCTATCAAGTCCACTTAATCAATCACTAAATATTTACAGTAGTGTTTTGTTTTGCAGTCCTTCCTGAGTGTTACAGAATCTTATGGGCCTTTAAAAAGTAGTTCCTTTTGGTGATAAAAGACTGTCTGCTCTTTGATCCAGCCAAAGCACTGCTGGATTTATACCCCAAAGAGATAATAAGGAAAAAGACATATGCAAGAATATTCAAAGCTGCGTTCTTTGTGGTTGCAAAAAATTGGAAAATGAGGGGATGCCTTCCAATATGGGAATGGCTGAAGAAATTGTGGTATCTGTTGGTGATGGAATACTATTGTGCTCAAAGGAACCATGAACTGGAAGAATTCCATGTTAATTGGAATGACCTCCAGGAATTGATGCAGAGTGAAAGGAGCAGAACCAGGAGAATATTATACACAGAGACTAATACACAGTGGCAAAATTGAATGTAATGAACTTCACTACTAGAAGCAATGCAATGACCCAGGACAATTCTGAGAGACCTGTGAGAATGAACACTATCCACATTCAGAGAAAAAACTGTGGGAATAGACACACAGAAGAAAAAAAAGTGCGTGATCACATGGGTCAATGGGGATATGATTGGGGATGTAAACTCTAAATGATCACCCTAGTGCTATGAATTTTAGATTTACTCCACCCTGCTTAGTCTAGCAATCAGGAATATATACAACCCTATTTAAGGATTAAGTGTTGAGGAGGATGACCTATGACAGACATGTACTAGAAAATGACAAATAAGAAACAACTGACAGACCCCCTGGGCTGTCCTAAGTCAAGCTTAAGGTACCATTGGTACATGTGAGATGCAGGAAGTGATGTAAAAAAAAAAGTCTATATATTCTCATCACTTCCTCTTGCTGGTCTCTCTTTGGTGGCAGAGGCGTTGAGCTCGGGGTCTCTCTCTTGGAGAAGTTGGGTTCGACTAACTGTGTGGCTTGTGGCAGCTTTTTGGCGTCTTGGCATGGGTCAGGTGAGACGTTTTCCCTTAGCTCTCTTGGAGTTTAGGCTGATTCCTTTTTTTCCTTTACCTTTCCTAAAAGCCATCCTCCTAGGAGGTCCCTCATCTCGGAGGAGGTCTTGTGGCTGGAAGTCAACCTAGATTAAATATTGGAGGAGGCCTCCTGGCTGAGGTCTCCAAATTCCCCTTGGCTCAGGCTAGGCCCAGAGAAATATTATACACTTTTCCCTCTCTCTTTCTTAATTCCTTCCCTCTATATTAATTAAACTACTATAAAATTTCCAAACTGATTTGAGTAATTTTTTTTTAATTTGAATTAATCCCTGGTGACCATAAGCATAATATATTAGTCAAAAAACCCTAAATTTACCCCTTTACAGTGGAAATATTAATAATATGGAAATAGGTCTCAATCAATGACACATGTAAAATCCAGAGGAATTACACGTTGGCTAACGGAAGGGGTGTGGGGAAGGGAAAGGGAAGGGAAAGAACATGAATCTTGTACGCATGAAAAAAATATTCTAAATTAATTGATTAAATAAAATTTTCCAAAACTTAAAAAAAATGTAGTTTCTTTTGGATCCTGTTAGTTGTGTCTAAGAAAACATGCAGATGAAGTACCTCAAGATCAAAAGAACAAGTCACACAAAGCCACCTGGAAAATGTCATAACAAACACATGTGACAATGCACTCTGTAGAGTAAATGGTCTCTCTTCATTTGTTCCTTCCTACTCCAGTTTCTGTACCCTAAAGCTCAGGTACCTTCAACAAGATGGTAGCCTGTTTCGTTGGTTAGCACACAGTGTTCATGACATTCTACAGAAGCATAATCTGTGCTTTGGGTTTCCATTGCCCAGTGTCTGAGTAAGCCTATTAACTTTACTCTGTTACGTGGCCACAGCCTGCAACCCTTAGCTGGTTGGTCACAATGCAGGATGGAATGAGAAAGTTCAGATGATTCAGCAGAAATGTGTCCCTACTACAGAAAAAACAACTCCTATCCCATTGAAGAGGAGGTTACCGAGGTCATATTTTTCTATCAGTGACAACACATTCCTTCCCTAAAATTCTACTGTGTTTTCTCACCAGGGTATGTACTTGTGGTTTGTGTGAGGTATTATTCATATATTTTCTTTAAGAACTGAGGGAAAGGATCTGAATTTTGACTAAAGTTCAGCTGGGGGTGGGAATCTTTTAGCCTGTAACTATCATAAAATTATTTCATAGAAGGAAAGAGGAAATACAACTAGCCCTCAGACCTGTCTTTTTCAGTTTTCCTTTACAGTCCAACAGTCCTTTATATCAGGGTGATAAGCACTTTGTTGGTAGCTGTTACAAGTCTTATTTTGTCCCCTTGGATTATTTAGGTGTCTCTGGCCAATATGTGGATCAAAAATGCAGATAAACTTGGACTAAAGCAAAAACTTCACTTAACTAATTAAAGGAAACAGCAACAAGCAATATTTTAAGAAGTTATAAGCCTAATAGCAGTGTACAAATTAACCATGACAAAATAAATAGTATATTTTGGAACATAATAAACCTTAACAATTTTTTACATCTTCAAAAAGCCTTTTAGAATACAATGCTCTTTTGTTGCAGTCAGTCATTTATTTGACATTGTTTGGTGTTGAGTTAACAACATTTTGACACATTCTATAATTTTTCATCATGAAACCACATGTATCATATTGGCTTATTAAAAAAAATCTTTGGTAAACACTCTATTCCCTCCCCCCAAATCTAGCCGTTATTGAAGCCTATTAGAGATTTTTAATGGAATTTAAATCAGTTGAAGCATTTTTTTCCATGTCTCAGAAAAACATTTTAACATTTCATGAAATGTAGTATTCAAGGTCATGTTGTATTATTCCATTTCCATTTGGGAATTTCTGTTAATGCAGACTAATTATGGTTTTTAGTATGTCAGTATATTTGTTAAAATTCCTCATTACCTCAATTTGGAGTAAATTTGGACAGCTGGGTAGCACAGGTTATATACAGCACAAGGTCAGTAGTCAGGGAGACTCATCTTCATAAGTTCAAATCTATCCCCACATACTAGTGAGCTGTGTAATTCTGGGCAAGCCACTTAAACCTGTTTGACTCTATTAGCTCATCTGTAAAATGAGCTGGAGAAAGGAATGGCAAACCACCTTGGTATTTTCCCCAAGAAAACCCCAAAAGGATCATGAAGAGTTAGACACAATGGAAAGACTGAATAACAAGGGAGTCACATTACCTGAAATCTTTATTTACACTAATGAAGATGCACAGTTGTTGTAGCATCACCTAAACTGCTTCCTACAAGAGTTTCTATGTAGCTTTGAATGAAAAATTGGATTTCATTTGTAAAAATGGCATTCATTTTAGTTTAGCTAATGGCTATTTAGCCCCCAACAAGCATTTTGTCTTCATAGCAATAGTTAACAACTGTGTTTACTGGTATTCTTGCTGTCCTTTCAACTTCAAGAAGTCTATATCACACTGTGAAGGAATCAAGAGAAACTCAGCTGCCAGGTCCTTTAAAAGGTCTTTGTTTTTTGTCTGAGGATTAGTCAAGTGAAGACAACAAGTATATGTTAAAGGGCCTACTAAGTGATAGAAGGTGTGTTAAGTGTGAGAGACAAAGACAGTCCCTTCCTTCAAAGAGCTCCCAATCTAATGGGAGAGAGAATTAGCAACTGCCTACATACAAACAAGATATATACAGGGCATATTGGAGACAATCTCAAAAGGAAGGTGCTAGCATTAAGGAAGAAAGGCAAGCTTTTGGGTGAAGGGGAGATTTTAGCAGAAACTTGAAGGATTCCAAGGAAACCAGGAGGTGGAATAGAGGAGAGAGAGTATACCAGTCATGGGAGGTGGGGGTTTAGCCTGAATCAGGGTGACTTCTTTGAGCAAAATCAAAGAGTCAAGTGTTACTTGTTTATAAAATATGTGACAGGGGCATAAGGTATAAGAATACTGAAAAGATAAGAGATCATGCTATCACAAGTTTTAGAAGTCAAAAGGATGCCTTATTTGATCCTAAAGAAAATAGGAAGCCACTGGAATTTATTCAATAAGAAGGTGTCACAGTTCTACCTGCAGTTTAGGAAAATCACCTTGATTACTGAGCGGAAGATAGACTAGAGTAGGGGGATAATTATGCCAAAGACCTTAACTAGAAGGGTACTGCAATAGTCCAGTTGTGAGGTGACTATGCTCTATAAGAGTGTCAGTGAAGAGATGGAAGCACATGCAAGATTGTGATGGTGGATTCAGGAGAACTTGGCAATATATGTGATGAGAGAGAATAAGAAGTTGGGGTTGTGAGTCTCAGTGACTGGGAGAAGGATTCTGCCCTCAGCAGTAAAAGGGAGGTTCATAAGAGGGCAGTTTTGGGGAGAGAAATAATGAGTTCAGTTTTAGACACACTGAATTTAAGATGATGATGAAATATCTTGTTTGAGATGTCTAGTAGCCTGATGGAGATGTGAGACTAGAGGGTAAAGAGGGAGGTTAAAGTTGGAGAAATAGATCTGAGAATCTTCCTCTTAGAGATGATAATTTAATCCATCTGGGATTTTAAGCAAATTAGTATATATAGAGAAGAGTAAAAAGGCCACATGAAAGCCTTGGGGGATGCTCATGGATAGCAGTCAAGACCTGGTTAAAGTTGAATGAGAATAAGCAATAAGACAGGTAGGATATTACAAAAACCAAAGAGAAGATGATATCAAAGAGAAGAGGTTGATTGATAATGTCAAGGGCTACAGAGAGGTCAATAAAGATGATGCATGAGAAAATAATAAAATAAATTTTGGAAATTAGGAGATCCTTGGTAATTTTGGGGAGATCATTTTCAGTTAAATGTTGAGATTGGAAATCAGACTTCAAAGAGTTAAAAGTACATATGAGGAATGAAGGTAGATGCCTAGACTGTAGATGTCTTTCTCAAGTTTAGCCATAAAGGAGAGGAGAGATATCGAATGATAATTAATGGATATGGATGGATGAAGTGAGGTTTTTTTGAGGGAGGTGAGACATGAGTGTAGACATGACAGAAAGGAAGCAGTAAGTTGGCAGACACTAAAGATTGATAAAAGAGGGGGAAATCCACTGGAGAAGATGAGATGGAATGTGATTACATGGGTATATATATATGGGTTTGATGTGACGGGAAGAAAGACATCCTCTCCGAGAATAAAGAAAGTGATTGTAAGGATAATTTTATAGTTGTGACAAAATCTAAATTAATTTGGTTGCCAGGGGATATCCCAAATAAAATACCCAAGTCAGCTGGAAATTTATGGTGATTTTAATTAATATAGAGGAAAAAAATTAAGAAAGAGAGAGAGAGAGGAAAAGAGTTATAACTACTCCTACTCAGGCTGAGCCAGGCGGGAGTTCAAGGCCTTGGCCAAGGGGCCTCCCCTTAGAGCCAAGGTAAAAGGGAGTAAGTCTCATCATTCACCACGTGACCATCTCAAGGAAGCTGTCTGAGGGAACTCCTCCAGGCTCCAGTTCCAGGACCGAACTGGAGCCCAGGCCTGCTCACAGGAAAAGACCAGCCAGAGCCACTTCTCCAGGGAAAGAGAGCAAAGAGAGGAAGTGATGTGAAATATATGGAAGGTTTTACATCACTTTCCTGCATCTCATCTGTACGAATGGTAGCTTAGCTTGACTTAGGACAGCCCAGGGTTCTGTCTGCTGTTTCTGCACATGTCTATCAAAGGCCATGCTCCTGAATACTTAATTCTTAAGTATGGGTGTAGACATTCCTGATTTTGTCAGACTAAGTATCTTCATTGTTACAATCAGGAGATAGCTAAATCCAATCTTCATATGATAGCAGGCAAAGTCAGTGTGACTGATGTAAGAAAAGCAGGGAAGAAGAAGGCGTTCTGGGTGAAGTTTTTTATTATTATTGTTATTTTTTGGTTAATGAAATAATGGAAGAAGGTTCTCAACTGAGAAGATTTGATGAAGGGAGTTCTGGGTGAAGTTTTTTTTTTGTATTTTTGTTTAATGAAATAATGGAGCAAAGTTCTGAACTGAGAAGATTTGGGGAAGGGCAGGAGTTTTGAGGAGGGGATAGAAAGGTTTGGAAAAAGTGTTACAATATGTGGAATAATGTATCTGAGAGGTGTAAATGAATTGCCTTAACATAATGAGGACCCAGTTGAGATACTTTTTGTAATGAACCCAGTAAGCATGGTTTTGTGATTCTTTCCTGCTCCATTCAGTGGCTAGGACTAGAAGCAAAGGCAAGGCAAGATCAGCATTAGAATTGGGGGCAAGAGACTTGGGATAAGAGGATAATGTGTAGTTAAACAGTTCACAAGAAGTCAGAATGGAGAAGGTAGGACCAGATAGGCAGTTCAAGGATGATGTTGGAGGGATTGCAACATCAAGGGAAATTTGGCTGTTTTTTAATTAATGGCTCATTTGTTCTTGGTGGTTTTTTGGGGTTTTTTTTTTTTGGTTTTGAATATTCTTTCCTTTCTTTGTTGATGTAAGTATTTTGTTGTAAGTTTCATTGATCCTTGATAGCACTGACTTCCCATTATCAACAGTTTCTACATTCATCTTTAACAGTCATTGAAGCATGTTCTTTAAGAGGTACAACTTTTACACATTTCCTTGGAGTAAGACTCAATTTGAAAAGCAACAATATTAAAGCCATAACTAAAGAGAGCAATGGGATATCCTTGTCAAGCATGAAATCTATCTGATAACCTGATAGAGAACAAACTTAAGGTGGGAAAACCAGCTTAATCCGTTTTAATCTGGTCAAGGTCAGACACTGAATCAGCCTGGTATCAGTAGAATTACAAATGTTTTTTGTTATTATTATTATAGGCATTATTACAAAATGAAACCATATTAAAATTATTTCTTGTCCCTAGTAATTCATATACCCCTGTACAGCCTATCTAGCTATCTAGTTGTCTTGCTATCTAGCAAACTAGCTACTTTATTTTTTTTTATTCTGGACCTATGAATCCCCTGGTCTGCAAGTCTCCCAGGTGGGAAACTGCTTCCACAGTCAGAGATTAATAGCTCTTCTTCCTTATGTTGATTATCTCCAATTTATCCTGTATCTATAATTGTTTTATGTTGTCTCTCCCATTTCAGTGCAAGCTCCTTGTGAGAAGAGACTATTTTTTTTGCCTCTCTTTGGATGCCAAGCATTTATCCTAGTACCTGGCCTATTATTAAGTGCTCATTGATTCATTAGTGTATTGGTCATCCTTCCTTTTGAAGAGGACCAGTGACATCACAGGGTGATATTTTGACTTTTGAGTGAATTAGATTTAAGTAAGGCTCTGAATGACACCAAGTTGTCAGTCTCACCCTCTCTTCCAGAGTCATCAATATCCAATGGCAAAACAAAACACCAGATCATAGCCCAGGATGCAGTGGATGACATTGGCATCTTTAGTGTCTGACCAAGCATTAACCAGTCCATAGTGCCTGCTTCAGCGGCCTTCATGGCTGTTGGAACAATTAGTACCATCTTATAACTTAAAGACATAAAAAAACAAAGAAGTGTTTCATTATTTAACCTTGTTCTAATCTTGGAGGAAGAACAGTAGGAAATAAGAGGTCTAAAAGATGTCAATACAGCTTCCTTTTCAGTTTGGAAAAAACTACCCATGTCTTAAATATCAGAATAAATTGTAAAATATTCATGTAAATTAGTTTGTAGCCTATGAAATGGGGTCAAGGATCTTGAACTGAGGGATTCACTGAGTATTGGTGAACAAAGTTATTTCAGACCCGGTGATAAAAATTCATTATTAAACTTATTATATAAATGCTATTAATTTAGAAACATAATGTGTTTTCTAAATTAGGAAACCATGGCCCAGCTGAGCATTTGTAAACAGACTTGTACACAATAGTGCTTGTCTTTTGAGAAGAATGAGCATTATTGATCAGAGAACATCATTCCAAGTTTAGCATCATTTCAGTGCTGGTTTTTCCCCTTCCTGAGGCATCTGCTCAGTTTGCCTCTTATTTCAAAATAAGGGCATGAGCATTTGTTTCAGTCATTTCTTTTCAAGAGGAGGAATCTATGCAGTAGAATCACTCCTGATCTTGGAGGCAGAAGATTTCGATTGCTGAGACCACAGGCAAGTCACTTAATTTAGTCCCTCAACTACCTGATCTATGAATGGGGCTAAATCTACTTAATCTACCTATCTTAAATAGTTGTGAGGAAAAATTGTGAAAAAATGTTGAAGTCCTGTATGAATATGAAATAATATTGTGCAGTTTATTTTTGTTTGATCTCATTAAATTATTTTTATTTCTATATCCTATTCATCTTAATCTATCCCACTGCCCCCTAGGAAATCCTCACCTTGGGCTTTTATGTATTTATTCTTTCTCAAGCAAACAGGTGACTTAGAATACTACTATTGTCATAGGTTTTTACTTTTGTAAGAATTCCTTTCCATCTTTAGAGAGTAACTTTAATGAGGTGGATCTGAGAGTGAAGATCATGGCAATGCCAACAGGTCCATATTCATTGGTCCCTTCTCTATTTAGAGAAAATGTAGAGTTTCTAGGTTGGTTCTCCACATATGTATTTGTTTTTTTAGTTTCTTTATTGTGATAATCTGGCATTTGAGAGTCAGGACTCCATGACTGTGAATATTTTCTTTCTGACTTTAAATTCTCCTTTGTCTTGTTTATGAGGCCACAGAACCTAACAGTGGGCTGGAGGCTATGAGCCATTTGTTGTAAAAACAATAATCATTACTCATGCATGACTGTTGCCTTTGGTACTGACAAGGAGAGAGGATGAAAATTGTAGACAGGATTTGGGATAGACAATAAAAAAAACTCTGACTTCTTTCAAAAAATGAAAATAGGTAGGATGGGATTTAGGAGATTTCCCCCTAAATCCCATTCTTTATTCTTTAACAGTTCTCTAGCCTTGTTAACCCAGCCACAGGTTATTTTCATTGTTGGAGAAGTTTTAGCCGCAAAAGGAAATGATAATTCTAGAATACATAGTGCTCCAAAGCTGAGGGCTAAGAGGTCTGACTCTCTGTCTGTAACACTTTTGTTATCAGGGATCAGGAAAAAATCATGCCATTTTTCAGTGTCTTTTTTACTTTCATACAGAATAAGATAATAACAAACATAGATATTTAGAGGGTTAATGAGGAATGTTGAGATTTCTTCCTTATGGCACCATGAACTAACAACTGAATAGAATAATAGAGTTCATCTATTTGGAAACTTTCATTTTACAAATAAGGAAACTGAGTCCCAAAAGGCTTGACAATGAAAAAATACTAAAAAACAGCCAGAATTAGAGCTCAGGACTTCTTTTTCCAGGCTGACATTATTTTAGCCTCCATGGTATGCAGACTTCTCTTTAGTTCTAGATTTTCATTGTTCATTGAAACCAGTAACCTAATCTTTACATGGAGAGATGGTTGATTCTTAGAACTCCAAAGAACTTAATTATTATTAGGGCAATTAGAAGGAACATACATAGACAGAGGGAGAGGGCTGTGAATTGAATATGATAGAATGTTGGTAAAAATAAAATTAAGGAAAGAGAAAGGAATGCATTGGGAGGAGGGGAGATGAGAAAAATAGAATGGGGTAAGTTATCTCACGTACAAGAGGCATGAAAGAGCTTTACGGGGTGGGGGGGGGAGAAAGAGGTGAACAGAATTAGCCCATTGAGAGAAGAACTTACACAATCAATTGGATGTAGAAATCTGACTTACCCTACGGGATAGTAGCAGGGGAAGGGGATAAGAGAACGTGGGGTTGGCACTGATAGAAAGGAGAGCAAATTTGGAGAAATGGTGGTCAGAAACTAAACGGAGGTGATAGATGGAAAGTAAAACACAATAATAATTGCAAAATCATAATGCAAAATTTTTTACAAATCTCTCTAATAAAGGCTTCATTTTTCATTACATAAAGAAATGAATCAAATATAAGTCATTCCCGAGTTGATAACGAGTCAAAGGATATGAACAGGCAATTCTCAGACAATGTAGTTAAAACTCTGAAGTCATGCCAAAAATGCTCTAAATCACTATTGTTTAGAGAAATGTAAATTAAAACAACTCTGGGGTACTAGCCCACACCTTATCAGATTGTTTATTATGACAGAAAAGAAAAATGACAAAACTTGGTAGGGATATGGGAAAATTGAGACACTAAATGCATTGATTCAGTCATTCTGGAGAGCAATTTGTACCTATGCCCAAAGGGTTAAAAACAGTGCTGTTATCCCAATGATGTAAAAATCAAAAAGGAGAAGGACTTATATGTACAAACGTATTTAAAACAGCTCTTTTTATGGTGACAAAGAATTAGAAAGTGAGGAGATACCTACCAATTGGAAAATGTCTGAGTAAGTTATAGTATATGATTGTCATGGAATTCTAGTGTGCTGTAAGAAATGACAAACAGGAGAAGCTCAGAAAAACCTAGAAAAATATACATGAACTGAAACAGAGTGAAAAAAGCAGAATCAGAAGAACATTGTAATATAGTGACAGGAATACTGTACAGTGAACAACTGTGAATAACTTAGCTATTCTCAGCAATACAATTATCCAAAACTATCCCAAAGGACTAATGATAAAAAATACCGTCTGTTTCCAGAGATAAAAAACCGATAGAGTCTATATCTAGATCAAAACAAAGTTTTTTTCAATTTCTTTCTTACTTTTTTTTTTAATTAGAGTTTCCTTCTACAAAAGTACTAATATGGAAAAATATTTTATGTGAGTGTACACATAAAATTTATATGAGACTGCTTACCATTTCAAATAGAGAGCATTGGGAAGGTGGGGAGGGAGGAAGAGAATTCTAGACTCAATATTCTTTGAAAAATGTTGAAAACTGTTTTTGTAATTGGGGAAAAAATAAATTTAAAATATTGGAAAAAAGAGAGAGGGAAAAACCACTAGCCTATTGTTTCATTGGAGCAAAAGTTAGGACCTGGGAACATATATATAAGACAGAAAATATTCATTTAAGGGTGGTTTAAGATTGTCTTTGCAGCTTAGCCTTGAAAAATGATTTAGCCTATTCTATTTAGGGGATGCATTCCTATCAGTATTTTCTCCCTGTGCCTTCCTTTAGTTCTCTGAGCCTTTCCTCCTTCCCCAGTGTTACCATAGAGATGAAGAACCATAATCACGAGCAAGTGGGAAGTCAGGACCATGGAGAAAAGTAGAAGTTTCCAGCCCTATCTTTAAACACATTTTCCATTAAAAAAACATCCCCAAGTTGTTCTACCTCTCCGCCCCCACCCCTTTGGGCCATATCTTTAAAGCAGACCCACTCATTGTTTCTTCCATCTTCATAGACAACCCAGAATAGGCCTACTGGGCTATGCTGCATATCTATGGATTCAGTAATGCCTCACATTTTTCATATGACAGCGCAATTTTGGCTGACTTCAGATAGGGTATTTATCTGAAATTTAGAGAAAAAAAGCAAACAAGAGTTTCCATTTCAAGGAGACAGAAGCTTCCACAATTCTTAATCAAGCTAGGAAAATTGAGTAGCAAAAATATATTATGGGAGAAAATCCATATATGTAGGAAAATTGAATAGCATGAACACATTATGGGGAAAAATCACATATATATTATGCATATATACATTTCCCAAGCCCTGATCTAACTTTTGCTCTAATGTACAACAAAAATTTATAACTAAAGAGAAGTCCATGTGCCATGACAGAGATTAAATATATATATATATATGTGTGTGTGTATGTATATGTTTATATTCACAATATGAATTTAAAAGGATGGTTATGAACAACAGAAAGGGGGAAATGGTATTACTACTTAAAATACTTCTGCCAGAAACTTAATATCCTTTTTGAGCAGTTACAAGATGCAGAAGTAAGTTATTACCTTCTGGGCATTAATTCCCCTCCCTCTTCTCTGAGGACACAAATAATATTCTGTTTAGTGTAACTGATCCATACAAAACTAGATTCTTTAATTAAAATATGCATTTAGGAACTGGATAAAAATCTTAAATTCAGGATTTAACAAGAGCAACTCATGTGCCTTTATCACTTCAATCATTTAACCAAGTATAATGTATAAATGAGGAAAATGGAACATCAACTAGATTTTACATATGGAATTGAAATCATGCCATATGGGGATTAAAGAAGCTTGCAATACTTAGCTTCAAGAATATAAAAATTTAGGAGACATGATAGTAGCCATCAAATATTTGAAAGGTAAAGAGAATACACTTGTATTACTTTGTTTCAGTGGGCAAGAATTCATGTGGTAGAGTAGAACAAATGCTGTATTTGGCATCACAGGTACTGGGTTCAAATCCTATCTTCAATTTAATGCCTTGACAACTTTGGGGAAATCATTTAACCTTGTAAGCCTCAGTTTCCTCAACTGTAAATTGAAAATATTTAGATAAGATGGCCTTGAATGTCATTTTCATGTCTAAATGTATAATATGATCCTTAATTATTGGGAATCAGATATCAACTCAGTGAGAGAACTTCCTAAAAAATAGACCTCTCCAAAAGTAATGTGATTTACCTGAGGAGATAGTGTTCTCCCCCTGATTAGAGGTGTTCATGCTGAGACTGATGTATCCTTGTCTTTAAGATATTGAATAATCGATTCACCCACAAAGGAGGGAATTGGACCATTTGCCCTCTAAGTCCCTTACAATTCTAGGATTCTGAGTTATATTACAATGGGATCATTGAACTATTGTTATAAAATACATATTAAAAATGCTCTTACTAACAAGTTTAGAAGTTTCACCTAAATGTGATTTTTCTCTGTACTTTCATCTGTGGTTATGAAACTACAGAATACTTCCATCACCATTATTAGTTGCCATTTTTTTCTCTGTCTCTGCATTTTATTCCAATTTTCACACAGTAACTGTGGCTCTTATAATATCCCAGTCACAGAAGTTTTTTAATTTTAGTTCATTTCCTTTGGAACACCATCGTTCCATCCTACATCTCATGAACACAATTAGATACAGCAAATATTACCACATTGACTTTAAAAGACTTTTGTGTTGGGGTGGTGATGGTGGTGGTAGCCATCGCTGAAAATAGAGCTGTCTTTTTGCCAAATACCTGGTATTTGCCATGACCACAGTTTTGCTAAGAGGTCAGCAAACTACCTGGAACTGAACGTCCAGTGGTCTTAAATCTTATATCGTTTAGACTGAGAGATACTATTGTTTTTATTCTATAGTCCTGTCTAAAGAGAGCAGGTAAACTTAATTGTTTAATACAGAGTATTAACATGAGCCCATCAGGGACCTTCCAGGACAAGATACTGAACTTCTGTTTGGGACCAGAATACTCTCATTCTCCTCCATCAGGGCTGTGGACATAACCACTAGATATCTGGAAGATTTACTCTAATGAGTGTAAGATTCGATTATAGAGTGCTCAATATATATATACATACATACATACATATATATATATGTATGTATATATATAGATACAGCATATATATATATATATATATATGTAGGAGAGAGAGAAAGTAAAACCTATAACTTGAGTGTTATCTTTGCTCCTAATTGCCTGTCTTATAATAGGGTTCTATTTCTTGAGCTCCTCATGTGACAGGTATTCTCCAAATTCATCTGGAAAGAACTTTTCAGTGGTGTGGCTTAAAGTCAAGGGTTGTCACAATAAAAGAGGCTAATTACTATTATTGTAGCTGTTATTATTAGGCCTCCTGACTTTGTTTAATTTAGGGAGACTGAGTTGAGAAACATGATTGTTTGGGGGAGAGATGGAGAGGAAATAAAAAAGGATGGGAATTATGCTTATTTCTCATATGTAGGTAAATTTTCTCCCCATGGAGTTTTCATCAAGGAGCTGATATATTTGAAAGTGCTACCAGTTTATTTGTTCTCTATTCAGGATGGTAGATGGTTAACAATAAAGCAAAATCTAACATTAAGCAGGGGTTCTTAACCCAGGCTATGTGAATTTATTTTAAATATTTTGGTAACTATCCCAACATAATTCGTTTCTTTTGTAATCCTATGCATTTTACTTTATGCATTTAAAAACACTATTCCAAGAAGGGGTTGAGAGGCTCTATCAGACTGCCAAAGAGATGGGATCTGTGGCACTCAAAAAAAGTTTTAGACTCCCGTTTTAGAGTAATTCAGGAAAAACACTTCAGTGCTCCGTTTTCTGCTCAAGAGTTATTAACTTCTAAATTTTTCTGTCCATGAAAAATCTCCACTTTTCCTACCTCACTTTTATTTTATTTTATTTAATAAATAAATGCCTTCATGTTTTTATGGGCTATCTAAAGCAGGATAATTTCTTGGAATATTAACACAGAGACTGTAAATTAGAAGGGACCTTGGAGACCATGTAGTCTAACTGTCCATTTTATAGATGAAGAAATTAATGATCAGAAAAGTAAAGGGACTTGCCCAAAGTCACACAGGGAGTAAATTCTAAAGCCATGATTTAGCTTTGTCTTCCCTACCACCATTCTCTTACTTCCAGTGATTTATTGTTGTTGTTTGTTTTTGTTTTAAACCCTTACCTTCTGTCTTAGAATCAATACTTTTTATTGGTTCCAAGGCAGAAGAATGGTAAGGGCTAGGCAATGGAGGTTTAGTGACTTGACCAGGGTCACACAGCTGGGAAGTGTCTGAGGCCAGATTTGAAACCAGAACTCCCTCATCTTTAGGCCTGGTTCTCAATCTACTGAAGCCACCTAGTTGTCCCTCCCCCATTCCCAGTAATTAAAAAAAAAATTAGAGACCTAGCCTTAGCCATTCTGACAACTCATTAATTCCTGTCCCCTAGCCAAAGAAGAGATAAAGTAGCCCTTTTTGGTCAAAAAGCAATTCAAAGATATGCCAACTTTCTTTGGGGACATTAGTATTCCTGTTGCCCTTTTTGAATTGCAGATTCTCACAAAGCTTTGGTGCTAAAATGTGACCCTCAATGAAAGAGAGCTTCTTTAGAGAAGTGTTAGCGTGATCTCTCTGACCAGTATAAATAAGACATGATTAAAGCTCATTGGGATTCTTAGCTGGCCCATGCAGAGTTCTTTTTTAAAAAATATTTTTGAAAACAAGAGATGAGGCCCACCTGTCATGTTTGCAAATTGGACGTCTTTTCCCACCGAGATTTTTCTCATGTATCTGCTTTGATCACGAATACACAATCACATCTCTTTCATCATCCGTGAATTTGGGGAATTAGGGGACAAAACATCCATCTGCCTGGGTAATGCTATTTCTGTTCCGCGGCAGCCTGTGGTCCGGCAGGAGGAGCCCAGTGATCCTGAGCCGGGAGTCCTGCTCAGAAACCTTTCCACGGGTGGAGAAAGAGGCCCCTGGCTCGGCGGCAGGACTTGAGTGTTCACCCAAGCCAAGGCTGATGAGAGAGCTTGAGCCAGAAGTCAGGAGCCTAGGGCGGCACCATCCGTGGTCTACTTATGAGCTGTGTAGCCTTATGCCAGGGGCTTCAGGTCTCTTGACTCATTGATAAAACGAGTGGGCTGCACTGGATGATTTCTACGGTAACTTTCTTCCTGAGGACTCTGTTAAAACTGAATGGGGAAGAGAGCAGTCAGTGACTTTTAAAAATCATTTATTATGGATAATTATTCATTTATTAATAATAACAAAAGAATTGTTAATTGTGTAGATTTAAAATTTTAATATCCAAAAACTCAAAATACTTTAATATAATAAAATAAAATAAGATGCATGACTATAACTAAATATACATATAACTAAATATAACTAAAATAAAAATAGAATTAAATGAGATGTATTAATATAACTATATATATATATATAACTAAATATAACTAAAATAAAAATAGCTAGAGTAAACTCAGCCACAGTGCAAGAGAAGAACCAAGAGGGCAGAGTCCCAGCAACTTATAAATAATAACATAACACAAATGTGAGGATGATGAAAAAGTTCTGGGGAACATAGTCCTGGGGTTCAAGATTTTCCAACTATACAATAAGAATCCTTTATTATAGGACAAACACTGGGAATACCCATTCAAAAATGAATACAGCTCTTGCCCTCAAGGAGCTTACCTTCCAAAGGGGGAGACAACAAATATGGCAGTTGTGGACAGAGATGGATAGTTTGGTTTGGGTCATTACCTTTTATCCTCACTATAATCTATAAACCTTGTGAAGCAGAATGTAAGTACTGTAGATATAATCATTAAAAATATATACTTACATAATTTATATTGCTATATTACCATAATATAGCAATATAAATTAAATGCCCATGTTTTAAATGAAGAAACTGAGGTTCAGAGAAGTTCCATTATTTACTCAAGGTTACATATCTGGTAGGAAGTGGGATATGAAAACTGGGTCGTTTAGATGCCAAGAATCAGCACTCAATAGCCACTAAGCTAACTAGAGGAAGGAAGGACGCACCCCTCTGTGCGTATGTAGTAGCAACATGCTATTACTGACATTGAAGAGATTCAGGGTCTGAAATCAGCACTGTGAAGTGAGACTATAATTTTAAGAAGGATGAATAGATTTTAAAATATGAGGCACCTGTATCAACAATCATCTGTTTTCAAAACAAATGCCTTTTACATTTTGATTCTCTGACAAGGAGTGCTCTTTTGAGAGGGCTGATCTGCAGAAGATTCCTCTCAAAGAAAGTGGGTGAGTTGGAGTGGTTGAATTGTTTCAAAAAAAGAAAAACATGTGTTCAGGACACTGGTATTTAAAGTTTATTTTTCATTTCTGTTCATGCAATCACTCAGCCAAAGTCCCTCTCTGATGCCTCCCTGAGGCAGAGATGTCTGGCTTTTTGAAGGTTAGGGTGCTGACCCAAACCCTGGCCTATGCCACCATGCTGGAAAGGATTTTCCTATGAGCCCAGCGAAGGTTTGTTTGTGTGCCTCTCACTGAGGAATAGCCTGGCTAAGTGCAGACAAGCTCACCGGGAGGTCAGCTACAGACAGGCTGGTGAGTTTTTTTCCAGGGGAGAAATTCTCAGAACCTAGCCAGTTCTCAAGAAAGAGGGTTGATGCAATGTTTTGGTAGATGGAGAGTCCATCCTGAAGAAACTCTGAATCATTAATGCTCATTGAAAAACTGTTATCCAAGGACCATAGACCTGGAGCTTGAAGCAGCTAGGTCACCTGGTGTGGATAGGGAGCTGGACCCAGAATCTGGAACACTCATCTTCCACAGTTCAATTCTGACTTCAGACACTTAACTTGTTTTGTAACCCTAGGCCAATCTCTTCCCCCTTTTTATCTCAGTTTCTTCATCTGTAAAATGAGCTAGAAAAGGAAATAGCAAACTACTTCTAGTGTCTTTGCCAAGAAAACCTCAAAGCGGGATATGAAGAGTTGGCTAGGACTGAAAAATGACTGAACAACAAAAAACTTGTAGCTTGAAGGAGCTTCAGAACTTCACCAGTCTAGCATTCTGATTTTAAAGCTGAGAAATGGAACCTCAGAGAGGTTTGTTAGTAAATTTCAGTGGTCATTTGAATTCAGACCTTCCAACTCCCAATCCAAGACCTTCAGGGGACCCAACACAGACCTTGGTCACTAGGATATGCCTTCATTTGGCTAAATTTGACTTGGCTTTCATCAATTTGAAGAGAAATTGGTAAAGTATTCCTTGCTGATCTGATTCAATTCTGTTGATTTAAAGCCAGAATGAGCACTGGCAAATGTTGCTTTGAGCTCTCTTTATATTCAACCTTATGCCTATCACACACTCGTCATGTCTCCCAAGGCTGACTCCACTTGGTGCTCTGACATTTTAGATATTTTCCCATCTTCTTTATCCTGTTCTCTTAGGGTCATACTCTGTGTTCCATCACAATGGGGCAGATTATTAATAAAATCATGACTACAATAAACTAATCATTGCTAACTGATTGGTGAGTGCATTTATTTATCTTTACCATTGTTTTTTTTTTCAAAAATACAGACATTCCCCCACACACACCATTTTGGTATCCAGGGAGAGGAGGCCCAGGCTTAGGACAATTTCTACCTAAACATGGTCCCAAGTCCAAGCCCAGATGTGGCCATCATGATTGGACGAGTCATCATCTCAGCCTCTAAGCCAAGGGCTGGAGATAACTCCTGACTCCTCTAAGATATGATACTGGACTGCCTATAATAGTATTTCTTTTAGATAAGGAATTACGTTAATCCCTTTAAAATGAGCATTTTACTCCTACAGAATTGACATGATGAAGGTTTGAAGGTTTGGGGAGGGTCATTAAATCTCCATTTAAGATATGATTTAATTGCATAATTGATGATCATTTGTTGGGAATGTTACAGAGAGAATTTTATCTAGGTAGGGGTTGGGTGGAAAATCCCTTTCCAATTCTCAGATTCACTCTGGAAATATTTTTTTTTTTGTATACCCAAAGTACTAAAATGAGCTATATTTAAAAGACACAGTTCCTACTTACCATAACCACAAGCATGTTTTTAGGAACTCAACAACATGGTATTACCATATTATCTGATAATGAGTCAATATATTAAGGATCTGTGATTTTGTCACTATGGGAAAGCGACCTAGATCCCTGCCCATCTCTAGCTTAGTAGTCTTAGATCAGCAGGGTGGAAAGGAAAGGGCTTAAAATATAATTTTGAAATATTTAACAAAATAAATAATGATACAAAATGACAATAAAATGATTAAAATATAGATTAATATGTGGTTTTCTAAGTTAATGCACTGCCACAAGAATCCTTATGTAAGGTTTAGTGGCCCCTATTTCTAGTTGAATATGGCACCGTCTTTCTTAGTTGCTGGAGACTTAGAGATTAGGTGATTCATTCATTGCGTCATTCCTAATAAGTGTCAAATGCTGGATTAGTACCCAGTTCTTCCTGACTTCTAGTCCAGGATGACATTTTTCACGTTATACGTATAGTAATAATCATGTTATCATATAATAATGAGTAATAACCATATAATAATGTAGCAGTCATAGTAATCATATAGTAATAATAATACATAACAATAAAAAGATCTAGCATTTCCATAGTATGTAAGGGGTTTTAAAGGGTTTTTCACATACATTATATTACTTGATATTTCCCCAGTACAAAGTACTACTCTAATTATTTCACTGACAAAAATTTGGTTGTGGTATTTAGTATCCTGGATCCATTTACTGACTTTCTCTAATTTAAGGGTCCCAGACTTTGTAGCTTGCTTCCACTGGAAGTTCCCCTCTTCCCCCCCACAAATGTCTTCTGTTGGAATTGGGACTAGGCCCTAAAGGGATGAAGTATCGAGGGATTTCATTTGAGGACCTGGAGCCGAATTATCCTAGCAGGATCCAGGAGGTAGGAAGAATTGAAGGATTACAGTCAGACTTACTTCTGTGGGTGCCAATTGGCCCAGGGAAAGATGCTTTTGATTGCAGAGTAAAGAGCCAACAGCATAGATGGCTAGCCCTCGGGGGACCGTTCAGGTCGAAGGCTTAGGACACCAGAATAGGCAGAGGGAATAGAATTAGTCATGGAGGGCCAAACCGAGAGAGGATGCCTAAGTCTAAGGTAGCTGGCAAGAAGTGCCAGGAGCTCAAGCTGTTGTGTGGAGAACATAAGGGAGGGAAACCAGGCGGAGAGGGACCAGACAGCAGGAGAGAGCACGGAGAAGAAGCAACAGGAGTTGGGAAGAAAAAAAACATAAAAGGACTAAGTAGGTCAGTGCTTCTGATCCCAATTTAAGATTTCTTGAGTGCTCTACCCCAATATTAAACTTGTAGTAAGCTTAGAGGTCACTCAGCCCGCCAGATCTTCCGCATTGTGGCCATACCACCCACTTCTTACATTTGTGAAGCTGAATTTTTTGAACCCAAGTGTAAAGCTTTACAGCAGCTGGGTGGCACAGTAGACAGATTGCCAGGTCTGAAGTTGGGAAGATTCCTTTTTCTGAGTTCAAATCTGGGCTCAGACACTTACTAGCTGTGTGACTCTGGGCAAGTCACTTTAACCTGTTTGCCTCTGTTTCCTCATCTGTAAAATGAGCTGGAGAAGGAAATGGCAAACCTCAGTTTCCTCATCTGTAAAATGAGCTGGGGAAGGAAATGGCAAACCACTCCATTGTCTTTGCCAAGAAAACCCCCCAAAAGGAGTCATGAAGAGTTGGAAACATGCTGGAGGGGATGTGGCAAAGTAGGGACATTAATTCATTGCTGGTGGAGTTGTGAATTGATCCAACCATTCTGGAGGGCAATTTGGAACTATGCCCAAAGGGCGACAAAAGAATATCTACCCTTTGACCCAGCCATAGCACTGCTGGGTCTGTACCCCAAAGAGATAATGGACACAAAGACTTGTACAAAAATATTCATAGCTGCGCTCTTTGTGGTGGCCCAAAACTGGAAAGGGAGGGGATGCCCTTCGATTGGGGAATGGCTGAGCAAATTGTGGTATATGTTGGTGATGGAATACTATTGTGCTAAAAGGAATAATAAAGTGGAGGAATTCCATGGAGACTGGAACGACCTCCAGGAAGTGATGCAGAGCGAGAGGAGCAGAACCAGGAGAACATTGTACACAGAGACTAATACACTGTGGTATAATCGAACGTAATGGACTTCTCCATTAGTGGCGGTGTAATGTCCCTGAACAACTTGCAGGGATCCAGGAGAAAAAAACACCATTCATAAGCAAAGGATAAACTATGGGAGTGGAAACACCGAGAAAAAGCAACTGCCTGAATACAGAGGTTGAGGGGACATGACAGAGGATAGACTCTAAATGAACACTCTAATGCAAATACTATCAACAAAGCAATGGGTTCAAATCAAGAAAACATCTAATGCCCAGTGGACTTACGCGTCGGCTATGGGGGGTGGGGGGGAGGAAAAGAAAATGATCTATGTCTTTAACGAATAATGCTTGGAAATGATCAAATAAAAAATATTTTTAAAAAAAAGAGTTGGAAACAACTGAACAACAAGCAGAGCTTTATACTTCCCCCTACTAAGTTCATTTGATTGGATTTGGCCCAGTATTCTAGACTGCCTGTTCTTTGAATATCCTCTCTGCCCTGCAGTGTGTTAACTATCTCTCACAGCTGTGGGTCATCCAGAGCTTTGATAAGAATGTTAAATAATATAGGGCAAAGCACAGATCCCTGGGTAACTTCACTGGAGACCTGCTGCCAAGTTTCCATTGGATACATAATGACTTAACTACATTTGAGTCAATTCAATCCGTTTTGAATCCCTGTAATTATACTCTTATATAAGTGATCTCTCAATATTCTCCACAGTTATAGCACTAGAGACTTTTTCAATGCTGTGCTGAAATCTAGGTAAACTCTCTTTACATGATTTCCCAATATACCAATCTAGTGATGCTAGCCAAAAAAAGGAAATGAGTTTCACTTCTTATTTTTATTTGTATTGTTGCTTTTTCTTTTATCATATATATATGCACACACAGATATGTGTAAATTTATCCATATGCATTTCATTTATTCATACATATTAACATAATGCATATGAATACACATATATAAATAAATGTTAAATAAAAAAACAAAGCAGTTTAAAAAAAAACAAGGCTGTGATGGACTAACCACACACATATGTTTGTATGTATGCATTTATCTTCTCTTAAGAAGAAGGTTCTTCCCTCATAATAAAGAATAAAGAAGTAAGAGGGAAAGTACTATAGCAAAATTAACCAACAAATTCACTGCATTCTGACAGTACATACAGTGCCTATGCCCATAGTCCCCCACTTCTGCATAGAAAGGAATCAAAGGCATTTTCCCCCCTGGCAACTTTTCATTTGCAAATAGATAAAAATTAATACTACTTCTGATGTTGGCTATATTGATTCTAGAATGTAACTGATTTTATGCTGTATTAATTTTATAATTGGGTTTCCATCTACCTGGCCAAAGTTAAGTTCAGGAGTCAAGCTGAGCTAGCTTAAAGTTAGTTTACTAAGAAAGGTTGTTATCTCTGGTGTGGGTACCCCCTAGGGTACTTTATGGATATCAGTTGTTTATTCTCACAAAATTACCATCCCAAGAAGATATGCTGTTTCTCCTTTCATCTTTTGATGCAGTTAAGGAAGTTTTTCTCTCTTCTAAGGAGAGTCTGTTAGTTGTGATCTCCTAGCAAAGACTTCAAGATATAGCTGGGTCCCAGTGTGCCTAGCTTTACCAGAATGCCAGCCCTCTTTTCTCCTTAAAGCCAATAGCAATGTTTCTACCCCAACCCTACTGCCTTATCAGCTTTTCTCCCTGCCTACCAAGACCCCTTCTTTGTTGTGTGTCAATAACGAGAGCCCCCTCCTTCTGTGGGGATCACGGACTTTGCTGAGGTCACCAGAATGATCCATTTTATTATTTTAGTCATTTTTTTCCTTTTGTCTGACTCTTTATGGTTTTCTTGGCAAAGTTACTGGAATGGTTTGCCATTTCCTTCTCCGGTTCATTTTACAGGTGAGGAAATTGAGGCAAACAGGATGAAGTGATCTCCCCCGGGTCACATAGCTCATAAGTATCTGAGGCCAAATTTGATTTCAGAATGATGAACCTCCTGGACTTCAGGCCAGATACTCTACTCACAGCACCACCTACCTGCCTCATAACAGTTAAACCCATTCCTGTTAATAAACTGATCTAGCTCCCAGTCTGTACCTCAGTCTACTTTTACATCATTATAAAGGGCAAACCTGTTGTTTGCCTGGTTCTGCTTAATTCACTTAATACTATTTCATATCTTTTCCTATGTTTTACTATATGCTTTTATTATATATATAATATTATAATATACCTTGGGAGCAGCTGGGTAGTTCAGTGGATTGAGAGCCAGGCCTAGAGACAGGAGCTCCTAGGTTCAAATCTGGCCTCAGATACTTCCCAGCTGTGTGACCCTGGGCAAGTCACTTGACCCCCACTGCCTAGCCCTAACCACTCTTCTGCCTTGGAACCAATACACAGTATTGATTCTAAGATGGAAGGTAAGGGTTTTAAATATGTATATGTATGTGTGTATACATATATATGAAATATTATATCTTAATATAATTATTTCCTATGATTCACTATAATTCCTATAATTCACTAATCATGGGCCAGATTTGAACTCAAAGAGTTGAGAATTCCTGACTGGAGGCCCAGCACTATATCCACTCTGCCACCTAGATACCCTAATGTTTATTGTTTCCTATAGTTTATTAATCATAGGATCATAGATTTAGAGGTAGAAGACATCTTACAGTAATCAAGTTCAATCCCCTCATTTTATAAATGAAGAAACTAAAATCTATAGAAATTTACTGACTTGCTCAGGGTCACACAGCTAGTAAGTATCTGAGGTAGGTTTTGAATCTGTTATCTTCTTGACTCCAAATTCATCTAGCACTCTATTATGGCCAGTACCTTTCCCTTACATTCCTGTACTGAAGTTGAATCATTTCCCAAGTAATAGAAATTTATTTTTTGCCATTGTTTTTTTGCTACTACAAAAATTACTATTTTGGTGTATAATACCTTTTGGATTATATACTCAATAGAGATTTCTGGGCCAAAGAATATGCACATGTTAGTTACTTGTAATGTAATTCCAAATTGCCTACTGAGCTAGAATGGCTCCATTTGAGTATGTCCTGTTTTTCAACAAAATTCTGTTAAGTCCTTTATATTCCCTGCTCTTTTTTATGTTTAAGAATCATCCCTTTAGAAATAAATATGTTAGAATTTTTCAAAAAGTGGAATTCAAAGTCATGAAATTATAAATTCTATATCCACTAATTCTTTTTTTTAGAGAAGAGATTTACCCATGGTCAAAGAAGTCTTAGCAGAATACATGACTTCCTGTTTGATGTAATTTCTTTATTTTTTTTCTTATTTAACATTATTTTTGTTTGGCCAATTTCAAACATTATTCCTTGGTTACAAAAATCATTTTCTATTCCTCCCTCTCCTCCCCCAACCCCTCCCATAGCTGATGCGCAATTCCACATGTGTCCTTGATCAGAACCCATTTCCATGTTGTTGATGTTTGCACTAGGATGTTCATTTAGAGTCTACATCCCCAATCATATCCCCTCGACCCATATAATCAAGCAGTTGTTTTTCTTTGGTGTTTTTACTCCCACAGTGTTTCCTCTGAATGTGGATAGTGTTCTTTCTCATAGATCCCTCCAAGTTGTTTAGGATCACTGCATTGCCACTAATGGAGAAGTCCATTACATTCAATTGTACCACAGTGTATCAGTCTCTGTGTACAATGTTGTCCTGGTTCTGCTCCTCTCGCCCTGCATCACTTCCTGGAGTTTGTTCCAGTTCCCATGGAATTCCTCCAGTTCATTATTCCTTTTAGCACAATAGTATTCCATCACCAACATATACCACAATTTGTTCAGCCATTCCCCAATTGATGGGCATCCCCTCATTTTCCAATTTTTTGCCACCACAAAGAGTGCAGCTATGAATATTCTTGTACACGTCTTTTTCCTTATTATCTCTTTGGGGTACAAACCCAGCAGTGCTATGGCTGGATCAAAGGGCAGACAGTTTTTTATCGCCCTTTGGGCATAGTTCCAAATTGACCTCCAGAATGGTTGGATCAATTCACAACTCCACCAGCAATGAATTAGTGTCCCCACTTTGCCACATCCCCTCCAGCATTCATTACTTTCCATAGCTGTCATGTTAGCCAATCTGCTAGGTGTTAGGTGATACCTCAGAGTTGTTTGATTATCCACTAATTCTTTTTAAGAAAATGGAGATAACATTTGTTCTTCTCCAAACCAGTGCTACCTTTCCTTTTCTGTTTTCAAAATATTTCAAAGGCCATCCATTGATGGTGATCATCTACTTCCTGAGCTATATGGCTTTATACTATATCTATATATATATATGGCTATATACTATAATGGCTTATAGTATATTCCAGTGAAAATATTACACTTTCTTCTTCCACTTATCTATACCAAATACCTTATCTTTTTTCAACCCTTCTCCCCATTCCTGAATGCCTTCATAAGAGGACATATTCTCAATATATAATGTTATTGGCCCCTCTTCATTTATCTGTTTTATTTCTTTTTAAAAATTATTATACTTATTCAGGGCCACACTTTAGTCAGTAGCTAATTCCACCCCAAGTGCCAGTGATACTCCAAATTTCCCTCTTTTTATTAGGATCTCTAGTTCACTTGTCTTTTTAACCATACTTGGGGCACTTTTACATTACCTTAGGTCTAAAACTGAAAGGGATTTCATGCATAGAAAGCCATGGGTTTTATTGCTGAATCCTTTCCTATATTTTCTCTCTTAAATTTCTAACTATTTTCTCCTACTATTCTTTCTTCTAATATTGTAGTTATTCTCTATGTTGCCTAGTATTGTGGGCATACCTGTGCAGTCTTCTTCCTCCCATTTCTTTTAAAACTTAAGGTTTTAAAAGATATAATCATCTTTATTACATTTTAAAAAGATTTGTAAGACTATGGCAAATACATCCTTACTAGCCCTCCTTGTGTACACGTCATGCTTGGCCAGGACCATGCCATTTTCTTTGTTAAATGATGCTCCTGACAATATAAATGTTGTTCACAGATATCATCTTAACCAATCATTAATCACCCCTAAATTATGTAAGACTCAAATCTGTAGTATCCCTGTGAGATACTGCAACCTTACATGTATCACCTTAGATCATTTGGATATCCTAATATCTTTTGTGGAATGAACCCTTTCTATTTTCCATTCCAGCAGTGGAAACCAGGGTCATTACAGAGAGGATAGAGTCCATTGATGGAATAAGTAGGTACAGTAGGGTCTCTTTATTTGTGTTTTCATTTTCTGCAGTTTCAGTTATGTGGGGGTCAGCTGGAAGCATTGGAAGCAATTCCACCTCCCCAAAAACAAACAAAAAAGCTGGAAGTCTTCCTACAGCAACAGTCTGCGCTCCCCAAACCCATCTCTTCTACTTCTACTTTTACTTTTTAAGGATTTTTTTTTTGGTTTTGGAAGGATATAAGAGACCACAGAGTGCCTAGCTGAGGGGCAGGAGCCAGGAGAGAAAGCACATATATGTGGGGATTGGCAAGTGTTTGTTTATATCTATGGTTTCAGCCATCCACGGTAGAACTGGAAACATCTCCCCCAAAGATCTGCAACACAGGGATACATCTATGAGAGAGGGACAAAGGAGTGAGGCAGCCTTTAATATTCTCTCAATTAAGAATGATATTCTTTTTTGAGAAAAGGGGATAGTATTTTTCTGTTGGGAAAAGCATTAAACCCATATGTCCTCAACAATTGTTTTAAGGGAAATATCTTTAATTTTAGGTCCAATGTGTCCCAGATTGCTTCAAGGTTCTTGTAATTTCCTCCTCAACTGGTACTTTATAGCTTGTGTTGTTTTCTCTTTAAAGCATTGTAACTACCAACCTGGTTGAGTTGTTCATAGTGCTTAATGTGTTTGTGTATGAGATATTCTTAAAAAGAATCTAGAAAGGTTCTAGGCTCTAGGCCTCTCTGTCTCCTCTCTTTCTAGTTGCATCTCCTGTGTTATTTCATATTAAAATGTCATCTTTCTTCCTCTAATAGCAGGCCCATTATTAAAGCTAAATGATCTAAATATGGGTAGGTACTTTTGATGCACTTCACTACCCATTATTTCTCTTAATATGTTCTCAAGAGTGATTTGAGAATAAGGAAAAAAAAGTCTCTTCATGAGGATTGAAAAAAGAGAAGAAGCCTCAAGCTGTAGCAAGCATTCAAGGGTACTTTATTTTTTATTCCATGAATTCCATTCCTTCTTTGCATGAAAGGGATATTCAAGTTAGTTGCCTGTACAGCTTGAAACTTTAATTATAGAGTACTTATATTAAATTCCCTTTATGACCCTGGAGCTTGAAAAATTTACTGCCTAATTAGTTGTCAGTGCCAAAAGGTAGAGGCCAACTTTCAGACAGTGACATAGGGAACAAAGGATTCCTCAAATGACTTTTCTCCAGTTCTCACTTATCTTGTCCTTTACTCCCTCATCCTTCCTCATATAGGGGCCTCCAGCTCCTGCCAGCCTACTCCAGTGGACTTATAGGGAAAGTCTCCTGGCAAGCCAGTGTCTCTGTCAAGTCAGGGACCCTGGTCAATGCATAGAATAGATGTGATGTGGAATAGTCAAGAAAGTGTTTGTGGAGGAAGAGCTTGATCTTGATAGAGGATATTGAAATATGTTGCAAGTGGATAGTGCTAGACCAGCAGTCCTTAGCCTGGGATCCACAGACTCATTTCAGAGGGCCTATGAACTTGTGTGGGAAAATTGCATCCTTATTTCCACCAACGTCTAACTGAAATTTAATTATCAATGTAAGCAACAAATAGTATGTTGAGGAGTCAATGGGCTTCATCACACTGACAAAGGGAGTCTCTGCTCTAGAAAGATGCAGTGTGCTTTCATTACAGTGCATTGAAAAGCTAAATATTAATCATTTTTTCCTATTTTCACAATGTTGTGCACTTTTATGAACTCTAACAACAGAAAAGAACAGAATGTCCATCATTAGTCATTTCTGAAATCCCTACTATGGAAGTACTTTGCCTTCTTTTTAAATGTCAGGTTTCTTTTCCTACAATGGATCAATCAAACATTTAACAAAATAATTTTGCGAGCTATTGCCAAAAGAAATATACACCAGCTCCCTGTTAAAAGAGCACATTCTAGTTTCATCTTAAGCCAAAGTTAATATTGAGCAATATGTTTTTACTTATACTCCCTAAGGAAGCATTTGATATTATCATAATATCATTTCAATATTTTTTTGAAACACAAGATGATCAAATACATTGTCAACTGGTACTCCAAACACCAAATACCATTCAAAATAAACTGTTGTTCTTTTTGCCTATGTCTCTCTGTCCAATAATAATTAGAAGTGAAGTTTCAGAATGGCAAGTCTTACCTACAAGCAAAAGTTGGAGACTCACTCACATGGGACCAATTCACATTAATGGCCCCCATGCCCCAGTAATTTGGCCCACTTGAGAGATATTTCTGGATCTATGTAGACATACAGATAAATAGATGATCACAAGAAGAATTTGCCTTTATTGAAACACAGAAAATTCATTGAGCCCAATAAAGGAACAAAACACAAAACCTGAGAACTTAAGGAAAGGAGCAGACCAGTTACCAAATGGAGAAGGGTCAGGCTTCCCTAGAAATAGAATTCTAAAGAGAGTTTATTGACCATTATCACTGCCTAGAGTCACCTTTCTTAGAAATTTTTTCAAAGGTGCTATGGAAAATAGTGACCATCAAGGCTTTGAGCTACTTTCATGGTCTTCAAAAGTGATCACTAAGCTGATTGTAAAAGCCCAACAATGCTATGTATTTGAGGCATCTTAAGGCAGGGGATAAAGCAATTTGTTTGGGAGTTATGATGTCTGGTTTCTAATCTCGGGTCTTGCATTACCTGGTTGAATTACCCCCCAGTGAATAATTTACTTTTCATCCTGGGACTGGGTTTATTTATCTGTAAATTGAGTGTGGTGGATCAGATTATCCCACCATCCCTTCTACTTTTGAAATGCTATATACAACTATAGATTCTATATTTACACTCAACAGAACTAAGTAGCGATTTGACCATGGAAACCAGTTTACCCCAACAAATTTAAGCATACACAACACCTGATCCTTATCAGCTGATAAGCAAGTTCCCAGGCATGTTATGAAACATGAGACAGAATCATGATTCCGATATGGCCAACTCTTTGACTCCATTTGGGATTTTCTTGGCCAAGATACTAGAGTGGTTTGCCATTTCCCTCTCTAGCTCATTTTGTAGATGAGGAATTGAGGCAAACAAGGTTAAGTGATGTGCCAGGACCACACAGCTAAGAAGTATCTGATGCTGGTTTTGAACTCAAGAAGAGGAATCTTTCTCACTCCAGGGCTGGCACTCTATCCATTCCACCACCTAGCCCTCTGAAAAATATATTCATTACCTTATGGGTATTTTACTACTCCATTTAATTTTTTTGCCTTTTTTCCCCCAAGCACATGAACATTATTAGCTTGTCAAGGCCCTTATAATATTCCTTTTGTGACCTGAGATAAGTCATCCCTTGGCCTGAGTTTCCCTGTTTGTTAACTGATGGCCTCCAAGGTCCCATTCACCTCTTGATCTGGTATCCTCTCATGAAATATAACAAGGTATAAAGGAAATCAAACAGGCCTAGAACTGGCTCTCCTTTAGAAAATTTCTTTTCACTACAGAGAAAGGCTAATGGCAGGTTTCAACTTTCTGTGCTGATAAATGTCATCAGGCAGCATTTTTTTTAATATTCAAGATTGCTTTATTATTCCCTCCTCCCCTTTTTCCAATATGAGAATTAAAATCAGTCTTAGAATTCATGTATAAGTGCTTGCATAATACACTGAGATCCACTTACCGTAGAGTGGCTAGCAACCTGACAGTAGTTATATATTATGTCTGTCACACATAGTTTCCTTACATGTCACCATCTGTTCCTGAACTTGTAAATGATTGAATCCTCAAAGGAAATTTCTCTCTTCCCCTCTCCTCCTCCTCTTCCTCCTTCTTCTTTTCTTCCTCCTCCTTCTTTTCCTTCTTCTATTTCTTCTTCTTTCTCTCTCTCTTCTCTCTCCCCATCTCTCTCTCCCCCTCTATCACTCTCTATCTCTCCCTCTTGCTCTCTCTGTCTGTCTGACTGTCTCTCTCTGTCTGTGTCTGTCTCTTTCTCTCTCCCTTTCTATCTCCACCTCTCTTTCCCCAACCCCCACTCTTCTTCCCTTTACCCTCCCAGCCCTTCTCTCTTTCTTAAGATTCTATGAATGTAGTGATTATGGTGCTGCTGCAGCTTTTGCTGATATCCCAGAACTTTTGTAAATAGTATAGGCAGATGGAGGCACGAGGGAAGAAGCCTAGAATTAGAACTCTGCTCGTCATTGCATGATTCAAATAAACCTAATGAACACCAATCTGTATTAACTGCTGCATATCATACAAGATAGGAATCTAAATCTGATTGAGTGCTTTTGAGTTATAAGCCTTCAACTACTTGTTTGGTGAGATAAGTTGACTTCATTAAATCAATCATGGCTGACCTCATTTTATAGGATTGCAAGGAGATTATCATTATCTCTATTTTTGGTTGCTATATGTATAAATCAGTGTTTCTTTTTAGCTGAAACAGCCTATGATTTATATCTACTTAAAAGGTAATATTGTAGAGAAAGTCTAATTCAGGGGTCCTTAATATATATTCCTTGAGGGCTTTTTTTGTACTTTTTGGTTTTTTTATGTTTTGATCACTCTATTTCAAAATAATTAAAACATAGTAATATTTTATATTTAAATATATAATATATCATATATATATCATAATTATTTATATATAATACATATAAAATATAATTCCTTTCCAATCATATACATTTTATTCTATGAATTTAGGGGTCTAAGACAAAAAGTTAAGAACATCTATTCAAAATTGAACCAATTTGGGGGCAGCTGGGTAGCTCAGTGGATTGAGAGCCAGTCCTAGAGATGGGAGGTCCTAGGTTCAAATCTGGCCTCAGACACTTTCTAGCTGTGTGACCCTGGGCAAGTCACTTGACCCCCATTGCCTAGCCCTTACCACTCTTCTGCTTTGGAGCCAATACACAGTATTGACTCCAAGTAGGAAGGCAAGGGTTTAAAAAAAATTTGAATCAATTTTAATGTTCTTCAATAATAATGATGGAGAATATACTTTAAGAATACACATGGATTAAACATCTTTCTAAAAGACTGTTTTTTTCAGGCCAAAATGATGATGATGATGATGATGATGATTAATGACAGCCCTGTGAAATGGTTACGACAGGAGATATCAACTTCATTTTACAGATGAGGAAGGAAATAAGCATTTACTAAATGGCTGTTCCATGTCAGGCACCAGGCCGGCACTTTACAAATATTATTTTATTTGATCCCCAAAACAACCAGGGGAGGTAGGTGCTATTTTTATCCCCATTTTATAGTAAAGGAAATTGAGGTCAGTCATGGATGGGTAACTTATTCAGGATCACCTGGGGAGTGGGTCTCCCAGACTGCAGCCCAGGCAGCTCTCTACACTTTCTCACCTACATGCCTCACTGCCACTCAAGGGAACAGTGTCTGAAAAGCTTACGTTATTAAGTGGTGAAAACTCAATATCAACTCCTTTCTTCCCAACTTAGATGCCTCTTGTTAGATGATTCACAAACGCCCAGTGGGAAGAGACTCAGAGACCAAATATCCTAATCCAGAAGTTTTTTTTTCTTAATCTTTATTTTCAGTTCTCAGTTCTAAGACAGAAGAGTGGCAAGGGCAAGACAATCAGGGTTAAGTACCTTGTCCAGGGGTACACATATCTAGGAAGTATCAGAGGCTAGATTTGAATCCTCCCAATTCAGGCATAGCCCTCTCTCCACTGTGCTACCTACTTGCCCCATCATCTAGAGATTCTTGAAAAAAATCCTCTCTAGAACACATTCTACAAATTTATCATCCAATATTTTCTTGAAGTATTCAAGCAAGGGGGAATTCCCTTAAAGAAAGAAGTAAACAATTTTCTCCACTTTTGGATAGCTGAAACTGTTCGGCACTCTTTGTGGGCTCTTAGAAAGCAGTCTTCTAATCCTCTGCACCAGTGGTACAGTGGATAGAGATAAAGTTCTGGCTTGAAGTCATTTCATAGAGTGGATAGAGATCACATAACCTTTGCCTCAGTTTCCTTTTCTGTAAAACAAGTTAGGGAAGGAAATGGCCAGCTACTCTAGTTTTTCTGCTGAGAAAACCCCACATGGGGGGCAAGAAGTGTTGGGTGCTTCTGAACAAGATGATGATCAGCAAATGTTTACTGAATGAATCAGTGAGATTGTGGAAGTTGGAAGTGACAGTGAATTGTGAAGCAGAAGCTTGATTTCAAGTGTAGCCCTTATCAAGGGAATTTACACGAAGGAGGCGCAACAAATAATATTAGTTGAGATTACCAATTTTACTCATGGAGAATCACGATGATAACTTGCACTGAGAGTAATTTCCTCCATTGCTATCCTCATTGAAGCAGTGAGATGAGCCCACCTTTCCAGTGACGATGCCAGGGGTGTACACGCTTAGATTGTGCCTACCCTGCTAGGATCATGTCTGGTACTGGCACAGTGATGGACTGTCCTCTAAAGGCCATTTTCCCACCATACAGAGAGCCCCATCCTTGTTTGGCCACAAGGAGATATTTTTTCCCCTCTCAAGAATTCATGAAACTCTTTGCTCTGGATTACATGCGTTTCTTGAGAGAGAGAGAGAGAAAGAGAGAGAGAGAGAGAGAGAGAGAGAGAAAGAGAGAGAGAGAGAGAGAGAGAGAGAGAGAGAGAGAGAGAGAGAGAGAGAGAGAGAGAGAGAGAGAGAGAGAGAGAGAGAAAGTATTTCCCTATATGATTATTGAAATTCCTTGATTTCTGTTCAGAATGGGATCACAAGATCTCACATCAGGTGGAGGGCAGACTCTTTTATGTTGTGGAGTTGAGGTTAATAGAGATGAGGAACTGTAGGGAGGAGGAAGTGATTGATTTTGGGGATGGTGTTTTCCTCCCTTGTTCAGCCTTAAAATAAAGCTCAAATAGAAGGAAGGGGCGCCCTCTAATGTTTCAATGCATTTGTGCTTTAGACAACAAACAAAAAAGCTCAGGCTTAAAAAAGGAGATCTTTAAAATGGCAGAAAGTACCTTCAGTGTCATTCTTGCAAAATAAAATAAAATTCCCCAAGTTTCCAATGCACTAGAAAAAGGAATAAGAGGGCATATTGATAGAGAAAGTGCTGTGATGTGCCATGTGTGAAACATATTGTAACCAAACTCCTCTACGTTTTAAAAGCAGAGACACAGACAGACAGACAGAACACCAAAATGGAAGAAAAGCTAATTAACCAGGCTCATAAAGAGACTGAGAAGCAAGGTCACATTTTGAGATGAGAATGGATGATAGCTTTGGGCTGTTGGCAGCTAATAATAAATTGTATATGTTTTTCAGTTAAATGGACATTACTATGAAGAAAAAGGAAGGTAGTAACATTTATATTGCACCTACTAAGTGCTGAGTGCTTTACAAATAATATCTCACTTGATTCCCATTTTACAGTTGAAAAACTGAAGCAAAGAGGTTAAATGACTTGCCCCAGGTCACATAACTAGTAAGTATCTGTAGCTGGATTTAAACTCATTTCTTCCTGACTCTAAGCCCACTACACCATCTTTCTGCCTATTGATTATATTTGATAGTTTAATTAATACTCAAAATTATTCTTTTTTTGTAAAAGAAACTTATAGAAACACAAATATCTTCAAATAGCTAATAAATATGATTTTCATAGGTTTGAATATGCATCAAGTCAAAATATATCAAAATTGATTGCTACATGTCTTAGGGAGTTAGAAGGATAACAGCAGGAAAGTTGGAAGATTTGGTGTCAAAGGTCATGACTTGGAATTCTGGCTCTGCAATAACTATGCTTGAATGTATGTAGTCTTTAAGAGTGGGCAACGACTGGGGGAAAATGGTCACGCAATGGGCAACCTTTTAGGGATGAATCTCTGTAACCTTAAGTGGGTCCTTGAACAGGGATATCTATCAAAATGACTTCTATATCAACAGGTGGCAATGGGAGAATACTGTAGTGAAAATGTATAACAATTTTTATGTGTGTGAAATTTTTAGGTTTACAAAGTGCTTTATATGCATTTTCTTTTTGTAAATGAATTTTTTTCAGTTGATCCTTATAGTGATGCTACATAGAAGGCAGTTCAAGTTTTATCATCCTCATTTCTTTGAGGAAACCAAGGTTCAAATAAGTTTTCACTAAATAATAATAAACACCAATTATATAGTTCTGTCAGGTTTTAAAATGAATATTTACCTCATTTGAGCCTCACAACAATCTTATGAGGCAGGTGACATTTTTACTCTATTTTATGGACAAAGAAACTGACGTTTTAAATAAGTGATTTCCCTGGGCTCTATCTAGCTATTAAGTAAGAAGGGCAAGATTTGGACCCAGGTCTTTCTGATTCTACAGTCAGCAGTGGCAGTGCCACAAAAATGGAGTAGAGCTGGGACTTTAAGCTAATTCTCCAGATTTTATACTCTAAGCCTTGGCTTTCTGTAGTACATTAAGGAATGCTGCATTAGCTGGGGGGTGGGGTGGCAGAAGAGTCCTTCTTGCTTATAAACAATTCTCTTGGTTTGGGGGTTCCTGCTTCATAGTTGCTCAGAGGATATACTCACAGCAGGATCTGCAGGTAGACTCCTGATGGAAACACCCAGAGAGAAACATTAATCATCTAATATGTCCCACATGGGCCCAAATTGTTGTTGAGTTGTTTCAGTTGTGAATTTTGGATTTTCTTGGCAAAAATACTGTAGGGATTTAACATTTCCTTCTCCAGTTTGTTTTAGAGATGAGGAAACAGAGACAAACAGGGCTAAGTGGCTTACCCAGGGTCACACAGCTAGTAAATATTTAAAGTCAGATTTAAACTCAAGTCTTCCAGACTCCAAGTCTAGCATTCTCTCCATTGTACCACCTACTGTCTCCAGAGGCATCCCTTAAAGTTATTAAATATTTAAATTTTTATAGTGACAGTTTGAGAAGACCATGAAATTAGCAGGTAAAATCAGTTAGGCCAGGTAAAGAATTCAAACATGGGCAAACCAGAAATGGCTAGGAAAATAATTTGCAGAAAGAATGTTAATTTTCTTTTAGCAGGGAAAGAGGAAAAGGAATAAGCATTTGCAACGTACATTTACAAATAAGCATCTGCAACGTGGGAGGCACTGTGATGAGCACTTTATAGTTTCTCAACACACCCCTGACCTCTTTGACTTCTTCACAGAACTACAGAATCTCAAATTTAAAAGTGATCTCAAAGACTACCTAGTCCACTACATCCCTAAATTAAAATTCCCTTGACAACATCCAACAGGTTATTCAGCTTTTACTTGAAGATTTCAAGTGAAGAAGAACCTTAAATTACTAAAAGCAACCCATTCTTCTTTGGGATAGGTCTCATTATTGAGATGTTTTGTTTGTTGTTTGTTTTCCTTACCTTGATCTGAAATCATCCTTTGTTTAACTTCTGCACATTGGATCTAGGGTCAAAGCAGAAGAAATGGAATCCTTCTCGAAACCCTTGAGAAACTTTAAATCTGTCCCTTGTAAATCTTTCTTTTGTTACAAAGTTAACCAACTGGCCCTTCTAATATAAATAGATATAATCCCAAAATACCAACAACACTGCAAAGTATGTAATGCCTGGAATCTATGATTCCTGAACATTCACTTCTGTATCCCCCTTCTCTGGATATCTTAGGTGGAACCAGACCTAAACAAGATGCTCCAACGGTGGTCTGACAGGGATGATAGTTAGACTTGCACACTTATTGGACTTGGGGGACCTTCTAGACTCACAGTATTTTGTGACCCAAGAAATTTTGACTTGCCACTTAACAGCATTTACTTCAGAGAAATTATGTTTTGGTAGAAAAGGATGATTTTCCATTTTTTCTTTTAAACCATTACCTCTCACACCCCTTTAACTCACCCTTCCTAGACATCTAGAAAAGCTTTGTTACTGTTCAAATCACCATTATTCGCTATTGCTAGATTGATTCTGCCCGAGCTTTACCTTTCCTAACTCCTGTTTTAAATGCACCAACAGTATTATTTTCTCATTGAGTTTTTCTTTCTCCACTGTCACTTGACTGACATGGAAACCAGCGGGAGAAACTTACAAGCAGCCATAGAAGATTGAAAGGTTTCTATTCAAATCTTCAGTATATTTGGCCTATCATTTCCTCAGCATTTGTTCACAGGTAAATGTGTGGAAACAGCCTCTTTTAAAATGCTTTTAGTGGGATTATTGTTATCCTGGTGATTTAATTCACTATAATGTCAAGTTTATTCAAACAACTAAAAACCTTTTTCATTAAGGAGGAGTATGAGGAAGGAGAACAAACCTTGGCCTTTGGCTTATAAAGTCAGACTTTTTTTTTTTCCTGGTTATGATACTTAATAGCTGAACAAAGGGCCCAAATCACTTACTCAGTGTGAACCTGGGGGTTTTTATCTGTTAAGTATAAATAATAATAAAACCTTCACTGACTTCTTCACTGGGCTATTATAAATAGCTAAATAGATATATAGAAATTCTCTTGTCAATAGACAGCACTGATTATGGTTCTCTTTAGGTTAGATAGTAGAAAGAGGGCTGGATTTGTAGTTCATATCCCAGTTTTGCCACATACTTCCTGTGTAATCTCAGGTAGGTCACTGGACCTCTCTGGGCCTTAGCTTCCTGGCTCTGATTGAGGTTCTGATCCTCTAGAGGGCTAGTGAAACCTCCTTTAATTCTAAAATCATAATCTTCTCCTAATTATCCCACTTTTCAAATTTCCTGGGTTTTTTGTTTGTTGTTTTGTTTATGGCCTCATGACCCTGGGCGAGTCACTTTATTCTCACTGCCTCCATTTCCTCATCTGTAAATTGGGCTGGAGTCAATGACAAACCACTCCAGTATCTTTACCAAGAAAACCTCAACTAGGGTCCCAAAGAGTAAGACACAACCACAAAGAGACTGAACCACAAAATCTCTTTCAGCCCTCTGAATTTGAAAACTCTCAAATTGTCTTTTTTCACTCTTTCCTCGATCTCGCCTGCTATATTATATCTAAAATAGTATGAATCCTCCTGATGCTAACCCTACAGCATCATTCCTCTGCCCTCCTCTTCTTCCCTCCCAGTCTAACACAAGTAAGGTCAAGACTTATTATCAACTCTGTTCCTCCCCAGCTTCTAAAATAACTACTGATCCTCTGATTTTTTTCTTCTTCTTAATATATTCTTCACATTTGCCAGAAATAATCTTGTTAGTGTAGTTTTTCAGTCTTGTCCAGCTCTTTGTGACTCCATTTGGGATTTTCTTGCCAAAGATACTGAAGTGGTTTTACCTTTTCCAACTCATTTTATAGATGAGGAAACTGAGGTAAATAGAATAAAGTGACTTATCCAAGGTCACAGAGCTAGTAAGTATCTGTGGCTGGATTTGGAACTTGAGTCTTCCTGATTCCAGGTTCAGCCCTCTATCCACTGTTCCACCAAGCTGCCCAGGGGTTATTAAAATACTCATCTAATTGCACCTGTCTATCTCTTCCCCCTATCTGTTTCTGACTTGCCTTCCTGGCCTGATTTCATACCATTCTCCTCATATACTCTGTTTTTAGTCAAAATGGCTAATAACTATTTCTATTATCCTGTGGCCTTCTCTGACTGCTGTACATTCACTGCAAGTGATCCAGTGTGCCTAGAGTGCATCCCCTCTTCACTTCTCAGAGCTCACATTCTAAAGTCAGGAAAAATGTCTGTTCAAATCTTTACCTCAGATACTGATTTTGTTACCCTGAACAAATTGCTTGACTCCTCTCTGCCTCAATTTACTCATCATTGGGGATAATAATAGCACCTATTTCATAGAGCTGAGCTAAAGATAAAATGAAATAATAGGTAAAGAGCTTGGCTAGTTATAACTTTATTATAACTAATTATTTATATATCATATTATTTATTATAATTATAACAAGTTATTATTGTTTTTGAAATTATTTTATCTTTGAGATCCAACTCAGGTACCAAGCATCTTCATGCCAAATTCTCTAAATCCTTTCTACACACGTCCATCATATTCTTCCTAATAGTGTCCTCCTCTGGGTATGTGTAATACTCCTCTTAGAGTGCATCCAGGAATAGTCTTATTTATTATTTAATTAATATTAAAAGTATATGTTTAATTATATGTTTTAATATTTTAAATTTATATATTTTATATATCAGATTATTTTAATATAATAGTTAATATTAAATACATACATATAATTTATATATCATATATAATTTATATTTATTATATATTATAATTTATATATAATTATATGATAAATGTCATATAACATAATTATATCATATAAATTCTATATTGAATAAATAAAATATACAAGTTATATATTTATAATCATATGAATTATACATAATTATGCCCTTATAATTATATATAGGAATAACCATTATATAATTATAATTTCCATCATAATGTATATATTATAATTTATATTTATGTAAAGTATTATAATCCCTAGCATGGCACTTTGCATATAGGAAATACAAATTTAATGTTGGTTGATTTGGATTGAATTGGATTAATTGAATATCACACATTCTCTTGGCAAGTAGAATAGAAAAGGTAGCTGCCTACTGGCTAATCTTTGAGAGAGAACAAAATGCCCCTTGCCCAAAAGTACCCACCTTCCCCCTGAGCAAGCTTAGGGGAGAGTAGAGAGACAGGAAGCAGACCAGGGGGTGGGGGAAACAATGACAAAGCAGACCTAAAAGAAGGTCACAGAGCACAGATTTTTCTTCACAATGGTTTAGGGCAGTGATGGCAAACCTTTTAGAGACCAAGTGCTGGATCTCCCCCCACCCTCCTCCCTTACACCCTAGACAACGGAGGGAGGAAGCCCTCTCACTGGCTGCTGGGCAGGGGGATGGTGATGAGAGGCACCTGTGGATAGGGGGAGGAGAGTGGCCTGAGCCCCTCTAGTTCCCCATGCTGTGAGCTATGCACCTCTCCAACTCCACCACAGGAATTGCTTTCACCACAGACTCCACAGGCTGCCCTCTGTGCCATACCCTCACACAACATGTGGCCCCCCTTCCCCCTCCCCCGCAGTCCCTTACCCCAGACAGGAGAGGGAAGAAGCATTCCCATCGGCTGCTGGGCAGAAGAGCCAGGAGGGGGGAGAGGAGGAATGTCCTCAAACGCACGGAAAGGGGAGGGGAACAGCCACATCCGAGTCCCCCTGGCTTGCCAGCAGCTGCAGGTGTGCCCACAGAGAGGGCTCTGCATGCCCTTTTTGGCACTCGTGCCATAGGTTTCCCACCACGGGTTTAGGGGGTACAGACCTTACAAGAGTCACCAGCCAGGCCTGCAGTTAACAGAAGATTCAGAGGCAGTGAGTAGCTGGTATAGTAGAGAGTGCCAGGATACTGGAATTCAGACTAGACCTCAGGCCCTTACTAGCATCACTCAGCCTCTGTTTGCCTCAGTTTCCTCAACTGTAAAATGAGGAGAAGTAACAGCTCGTCCTTTCCAGGCTGGCAATGAGGACCAACTGAGTTAATAATTACTTGGGTAGGGCTTGGCCTAGGGCTTGGCACCCAGGTGCTTCTTTACTTTCTCTAGAGAATACATAATTTAATTTAAAATGAATATTTAATAATTTATGTTTTTAAATTATATATAATAAAATATAATAAACCATATTTAATATAATTATTATTGAAAGCCATATAATGTAATGATAATATTAAGCCATAATAAGAAAAAAAAACCCATCTAAATTGAACTTAAAACACTGGGCTAAAAGAACTTTAGCCTACTTCCTCCAGGCCTTGGTCAAAGTAGCACAGATAATAAGGAGAATAATTAGAAATGGGTTTCAAACCCAAGTCCTGCTAGAGAATACCTTTGGTGAAGGTGTCTATATAAACGTTAAGTGCCCGCCAGCCTTTGAAGGTGAGAAACAACGGCTTCTCCTCTGCTCCCTTTTTCTAGGGGTTTCCATCATGTTTGGCAAGAAAAAGAAAAGGCTTGAAATCTCCGGACCGTCTAACTTTGAGCACAGGGTTCACACCGGGTTTGATCCCCGAGAGCAGAAATTCACAGGCCTTCCGCAGCAGTGGCACAGCTTGCTGGCAGACACGGCCAATCGCCCCAAGCCCATGGTGGACCCTTCGTGCATCACGCCCATCCAGCTCGCGCCCATGAAGGTACTGTGCCGGCCGCTCCCTGCGGCCTCCAGCTTCTTCCGTTGTCTGTTTGTATTTCACTTTTCTATTTAGGAACCTTTAGCAGGCATCTCGGCACACTGGAAAGAGTTCTGAGCTCAGAGACAGGAAGACTTAGGTTCAGGCCCTGCCTCCGGGATCCCTAGCGGCAGGACCCTGACCAAACCACTTAATCTCTATGTCCCTCAGGCATCCCCCTAGCCGCCTAAGCAGAGACGCTTTAGTCCCCTTGGTGGTGGAGGGAGTGCCCAGACCGGGAGGCCCCAACAGTGCCGCAGTCAAAGGCACTTGACATGTTTACGGGCAAAGTATAGACAGGGTAAGTAATGCCCGGTGAGAGATTTCAGTCATTTTGTAACCATCAATTCATAACTCCAAAAGGAGTTTGTAACGCAAAATAGGAATGAATCTCTACTCTGTGGTTGTGAGCACTTTAAAATACTCTTCAGTCCAGTAAGATGCAGTCCCAGAATAGGTGTCCTCTCTTCAAGGAGTTGTTTTAAAGAGTAACTGCATTAAGCCAGGCTTCTCACTGAATGAATATTAGTGCTATGTGTGCATATATTTATATAAATGCATTAGCTCATCATTGAATGAATATTAGTGCTATATGTGTCTGTATATATTAATATATGTGTATTAGCTCATCATTGAGTGACTAAGGGGATACATTTATGTATATATATTTATATAAATGCATTAGCTCATGGAATGAAAAATAGTGATATATGTATGCATATGTATTATATCTGTATTAGCTCATCATCAAATGAATAATAGGGATACATGTATATATCTATACCTTTATATAAATGCATTAGCTCATCATTGAATGAATAATAGTGCTATATGTGTATATATAAATGTATTAGCTCATGGAACGAATAATAGGGATATATGTATGCATATGTATTAATATCTGTATTAGCTCATCATCAAATGAATAATAGGTATATATCTATACCTTTATATTGTTACAAGGGAATCACTTTAAAAGACTGATATATATTAATTTAAGGTCGCCAAGGAATTCAGCTATGTAATTCCTAAATGAAAACTCAAGTTTGCAGTCAATCTTTTATGGAGTTTAATTACAATAGGAGGAAGAAAGGAATTGGAGATAGAGAGAGAGAAAAAGGGAGAGAAAGGAATAGGGCTTAAATACCCCTTCTGTTTAGACTGGGCCAAAAGGCCCAAGCCCTTAGATAGCTGGGGCAAAGAAAGGAGATCAGTCCCTATTACTCACGTGACCAAAATGGAAAACAGTCTCAGAGGCCCCCACCTTCAGCTTCCTTCAGAGCAAGCTTCTCAGAGTACACTGCCACCACTCCGACCAACTCCTCAACCACCCCGAGTCTTCAGACCCCCCTGATCTTTAAGGAAACCATCCAAGTTGCCTCCCCTCAGTTCTCACATCTACCAATCACTGTCCATCAATTTCCCTGTGCCAATGGAGGCTCTAGCTTAACCCAGTACCGCCCAGAGGCTTTGCACATGTCTGTTGAAGGTCATATTTTCAAATGATTAAATCTTTGCTCCTTTGCTACAGCCCTTTCTAAATCCTGTTAACCTGAGTAGGGTAGAGATTGGAATAATTAAATTTTGATCTAGGCTGCAGCCCTTACTCAATCCTGTTAGGACTGAATAGGGTGGAGATTGATTCCAAGTATCTCCATTGTATCAATTCTAAAATCAATCATGACTCAAAGAAATTCCTGTTCTATGCTTAAGCATAGGTCAAAGTCCTTTCCATTGTTCAGCAAAAGGTTTCTGTCCTAAAGTAATCTTAAGAAGGGAAGAGAAGGAACCTCCCATGCCAATGGGGTTCCCATTCCAATAGACTATCAGTAAGAAATTTTCCAAGTATGAAATATCCCAATGGTGAAATTTCCAACATTTATAAGTCTAAGGAATTTTGAGGTTTACAATATAAATGCATTAGCTCATCATTGAATGAATAATAGTGCTATATGTGTATATATAAATGTATTAGCTCATGGAATGAATAATAGGGATATATGTATGCATATGTATTAATATATGCTCATCATAGAGTGAATAATAGGGACACGTATGTATATTTATATATAGGCACATATATGCATACAATTATAAGCTATTGAAGTTTAAAACTTCATTTTCACATATTTGCAACACTATATAGACAAATATCTTATTCTTGCTAAGGAGCAGGAATATCTAAGAGACAAAAATTGCCACTTAGAACTTGGAGTTGATAAAGAAATGATTATACTTGATATTCAAATGGAAATGTGATCGCATGAATATGGATGTTCTCACCAAGGGTGCAGATTGCAACCCATTCAAGACTGAACCCAGCTTATTGTTGCATTCCTCCCATGGATACACCCCAAGGAACTCCCCTACCATACCAGGGACCTTCCTCATTTTGGGGGGGTGGGGCGTCTTAAGGTTGGTTACCAGTGTAATAGTCAGCATGTTCCACAGTTTTGCTTTTGCTTTTTCACATAGGATGCTCTTGCTCCCTTTCTTCTTCAGTGTTCTCCAATAGCTATGCATTATAGTTTGCTCACATCCACCAAGTCCTTGTCTTTTGCCCACTGTGCAATACTCATCTTTATTTCTTTGTGGACTGTAGTGCTCTGTGATTCAGAGACATACACCCCCACCAATAGAATATTTTGGATTTAAAAGATATTTCTTTGTTTCAGATATGTTGAAGGAGAATAAATAATTATATATGAAAACCCACAAAATTTTTACAAAAATATAGTATGTAAATAAAAATATTGTAGATATTCATATATATATATATATATATAGGTATTTGTCCATACATTTTATGTATTTTAGTTATATAATCAATGAGAATGGCAGACATAATTGAAATGAATCATATTTGAATTCTTAAATATTTTTTTTCCCATTTTGTCACGGGCAAAAGGAATGTGTTTGGGTTTTGGTAGGGATGAACTGCTCCCACTAAGGAGATGGGATACATTGCAAAAGTCTGGAGACAGTAGGAAGATCCAAAGGCAGCAAGGCAATGCTAATTCTGCCTGTAACCTGGACAAAATACACAAAAAGCATAGTTGATCTTGGAAACTCTCACGCCCAGCGGCCTCTGTTTTTAAAGTTTGTCATAACAAGATCCATATGGATACCCATTTCTAACTTGTATAAACTGCAGGTAGCAAAACACTAGATTCTCGGGATTTTTATGACAATAGTGGACAAAAAAGGAAATTTTTTTTTAAAAATTAAAAGAAAAATGAAATAGTATCATGTCATGGAAGAGTTATATTTTTTAATGATGAGAATTGCTAATGTGCAGAGAAGATTTTCATTGATCAGGCAAGTGTTGACTTTATTAAAAGAGAGTGGTAAAATGGGTGGAAAATGATTCATGGAAAACACTGAAAATGCGCTTGATCCGACCTAGGGTTTTGGAAGCAGGTAAATGAAGTTTCCATCTTGAACCTTAGCAGTCATGCACAACATTGGCCTTGGCTTTACTTTGTGCGATTGAACAAGTGATTTCTAATCTGCACAAAACCAGGTTGACTTTAGTCTCATCCCTTATATAAAGTAAGGATGAACCTAGCCTTCTCTATGAATCATCTTTCTTCTCTCTTGTGTGTTTCATGCTACAGATGGAATCTTCAACCTTTCAAGCCCATAAAGGTATAGATTAGTGAGAATGTTTATGGCATTGAGTAATGGGATTGGATTGAGGCATTAGAGTCTGGGAGTCTATGACATTCTCAGTGAACCTGTCTTTTGGTAGGGGGGGGAATCTTTTAATTGTCTTTTGTATCCTAGGAAATAAAGATACAAAGACAAAAAGAAAAGCATCCTTTCCCTCAAAGAGCTTTTTCATTCACCAGAGAGATACAACATATACATAAGTACATATAATTTAAGAGAGAAAGAACACTAACACTATGTGCATAGGGAGTCTCAGGGAGTTTAATGAGGAAAGACCTTTTGTAGTAATTGCCTCATAAACTGTGCCTTGAATGAAAGAAGGGGTGGTAAGAGTTGGAGGTGAGGAGTATAGGTCCAATATGCCACTCATGTGGATTCAGAAAGCAGATAAGGGAATATGTTTAAGGAATGGCTAGCAGGACAATTTCCCTAGAAGAGAGGAAGTGTGAAGAGGAATTAGATGAAATATAAATGGAAAGGGTCAAAAGGAGCTGTTAGAGCTCTGTCTTTTTTTCTCACTTCACTCGACATGCATATATGCATGTATATGTAATATATTTTATATTATGGAGAAGGTATATATCATGTGTCAGGTTGAGAATATTTATATTTTATTCTAGAAGCAAAAGGGATAATAATTTTTTGAGTAGGGGACTGGTATGTTCTGATCTGTATTTCAGTAATAAAACAATGGAATGGACTGTTTCTGAAAGAACTTTCTACTTTAAGAATTGCCTATTAATTTCCTAGAGTTGGATTATTTAAGAAGAGAGATTAAAGTGAGTAGATTGCCTACAGAAATAATATTTACAGAGAAATAAGGTGTTGAAAAAGTTATAGCTTAGAGCTGTTTATTTTTAGTACTGGAGCTGAAGACTTAAAAAAAGGTGGCAGGAAATGTCCAAATAGAATTAGGGCTAATTTTTCTCCTATCATATACCATTCCATAAAAATATCCAATAGTTTAGAAAGAACCAGGGTTCAAGTTGAATGTTCTTTCTAACCATATGAGCTTCTGTTGGTCTGATCAGACACAATCAAACATACTTTACACTGACTCCAACATTGTGATGTTATTTTGTTCCACATTTGTTGTACAAAAGACTACTAATCTATTTAACCACATTGCCCTTGCTCAATTTTGTTACCATCTTTGAGTTTAATATAGTTGAAAATTACCTCTGGCTCCTGGTGGAACTCCTAATTTTATAATGGTATCAAATTCTATAGGATAAGAAGATCTGGCTAGTTTGTGATCTATACCATTAAGAGGAATGTCCACATTAATGGACTCACAGATGACCAGGTTTTAGACTATTCTAATCCAATATTGGGAAATCACTCAAAGAAAAATATAATCATAAAATTAAATTAAATTGTTATAAATGAAAGGGATCAGTCAAGGTCACTTGGTCCATCTTTTATATTTTATTATTTAAAATCCTAATACTAAATATCAATACAAACAACTAAACTTGCTTAGTAATTTTTACATTTAAATAATTTTAGTGAATGAAGTACAAAAACACCATTTCATTTACACCATCCTCAATGAACTCTTCCTTTATTCCAGTTTCTGATGAAGTTTTGCCTCTCCTTACCAGAGCTAAATCTACTATATATATATATATATATATATATATCTTAGATCCCATATCCTCTTTTATTTACCACCAGATTGCCTTCACTATCCTGACAACTTCCTCTCTAATCTTCAGTCTCTATGTACTGGCTTCCTTCCTGCTTCCTACAAACCCATTTAAGTCTTCCCTAGTCTTTTAAAAATAAACCTTTGGGAGATTTTGCCATCTCTATCATCCTATATCTCTCCTTCCTTTCTCAACTAAACTCTTTGAAAAAGTCATCTATAATCAGCATTTCCACTTCCTGTCCTGCCCACTCTCTTCTTAACCATCTCCTCAACCTAGTTTGTGATCTCATCATTCAGATGAAACCACTCTCTCCAAAGCTGTGAGTGCTTAATTCCCAGATCTAATAGCCTAGGGATTATATAATCACAGATCTAGATCTATAAAGGAACTTAAAGGCTATTTATTCCAGTCATGTATTCCACCCCTCATTTTAAAGATGTGAGAACTGAGCCACCAAAAGATGAAGTATTTCCTTTCTACTAGTCACCATCTTCATCTAAGTTCTAACCCTTTGCACATCTCACCTGGACTATGGTAGGAGTCTCCTACTTGGTCTGTCTGCCTTAAGAGTCTCAACAATAATTCATCCCTCACCCAGCTCCCAAAGTGATTTGCTAAAGCATCGGTTGACCATGTCATATCTCCCTCCACCTCCTCACTCAAACTCCATTGGCTTACTATTATTTCGAGAATCAGATTTCCTCTATTTCTTATTTAAAGTTCTGACTCACTTGACTTTTTCTAGTATTTTCAGCCTTCTTAAATATTTCTCCCCAACTCCTCTCATCTATTCCAGCCATATTTACCATTTCATAATGCTTTATTCATCATCTCAATACCATTTCACTGGCTTTCTCTCATGATGGAATGTCTTCCTCACTCTCCTTCACTTTGTCCTATCCTTGGGTTCCATGAAGATTTAGCTCAAGTACCACCTTCTTCAGAAAGCCTTGTTCAGAGTCCCCAACAGCTAATATATTTCCCTCCAAAATATGTTCCTTCTACTCTGAATGTTTGTTAGATGCATCCAGTGCTAGCTTTGGAGTCTTTCAGAATATAAACTTCTTTAAGGCAAGGGACTGCTTTTTTCTTTATATTTCCTCAATGATTAATAAATGCTTTTGGATGGATTGATTTACTTTTCCTCATAATCATACACTATGTTCTTTTCTTCCAATTCTACATTTTCCTCCACTTTCCTTTATTATCCTAAAGCAACACCTCCTTCCACATTTCAGAAACATATATTGAGGAAATCTGTCATCATTTTGAAACCCACTTTTAAAAATTGATATTTTTTGTTCTTATATCATATTCATTTTAATATGTTACTCTTCTCCCCACTCCAGCAAGCCATCTTTTGTAACAAATAATTTTAAAAGAGAGTGAGAAAAAATCAGTAGAGCAAGACTAATCAACTACATCCATGCATTCATTTTTCTCCCTCCCACATTTCTCCATCCACTTGAAAAAAAGGAACAAAAAGAGAGGAAGAAAAGGAAGAAAGGAGAGGAAGATAAAAAGGAAGAAAAGAAAGAAGGAAGGAAGAAAAGTCCTTATCAATTAAATAATATTCCTTGTACTATCTACCTTATAGGGCTGCTAAATGGGTGAAAGAAGAGAAACTCTGTAAAGTGCTTTATAAACCTTTAAGAATCATATAAATGCCAGCTATAATTATTGTGATTGCTCACAATGAAAAATTCATCCCAGTACAATGTAAGTTTTAGGGAAGGTACTTGTGGACCAGTTGAAAACCAGAATCAGTCTAAGTGCAATGTGGCAAGTCAGCATTAGTGAAGTGGACTGAGTCTTGGAGCTCTGATCAGGAAGACTGGGTTCTGATCCCACCTCTAACTGACCCTTGCTAGGTCCTACTTCTAGATCAGCAATCTCATGATCCAGAGGCATACCCAAGCTTCTTAATCTTTTCATCCTTCTTTGAGTTTAGTGCTCTGTCCCAGCTCCACAGACAATGACACCCTCAACTATCAATCTTCTCTCTCCAAGGTCCATCCCTTCTGGGCACAGGTGTGGCTGTTGCCAAAGAAACAGAAGAAATACTCTCAACACAAAGATATCTGTTGGCCCTCTTCCCCAAAACATAGGCCAGGGAGAGGAAAAATGGTTCTTGACTGAATGAATCTTTTCTTTCTTTCCAAAGACCATTTTTCTTCCTGAATTATTGCTCTGTGTAGCTCTCAAGAAACAGGAATTTGATTTCCTGCTGGCTTCAAGCCTTGATCTCGGTTTTCTACTAGGATTTATACTTGAATCTTGTAGTGTTCTGGTTTAGCCAAATATTTTGGTTTGGGCCAAGCAACTGAATGCTCCAACAAAGACTTCAAGGGCTCTGTGGAGAGGAAAGGACATAATACTCATATTCTTCTTATTTTGATATCCAAAGGTGCCTGTTGGCAATTTACTCATACATTACTTTCATTCTTTCATATCTTTTCCCACTCTTCAGATGATTAAGAAAGGTAAAAATTATATAAGTAAATAGTGTAATACAATATGGTATTTTAGACTACTGATGGAATTGTTTAAATATCTACTCCATCAGACTAGTTGCCTAGAGAAAAGCAAATGTTTTTCTTTTTTCTTTTCTTTTCTTTTCTTTTCTTTTCATTTCTTTTCTTTTCTTTTCTTTTCTTTATTCTTCTCTTTTCCCCCTTTCTTTCTTTCTTCCTTCCAAAAATTCCCTTTCGTCTGTTTAGCCAAAGAGGTTAAAGTAAAAATCCTTAAACTAAACAACCATTCTGGAAAAAAATTGGGAATGATGTAAGAAAATGACTAAATTATGCATGTCCTTGATCCCATTACTGGATACATAGCCTTTGATCCTGCTTCTAGGCACACACACACACACACACACACACATACATAGATGCATGCATGCATGCAAGTGCAGGGGCACACACACAGGCAAGAAGATCAAAGGCAGAAATGTTCCCATATATACCAAAATGCTCAGGAACAGCACTTTTTGTGGTAACAAAGATCTTGAAGCAAAATGGGTGCCCTTCATCTGATGAACAGCTGAGCAAACCACGATATAGTAATGTAATGAAATTATGTTGTGCAATAAAGAGATTTACTTAAAAAATTCAGAAAGGCATGGGAAGATCTGGCAAACTGAGGCCAAGTAGTAAGCAGAATCAGAAGGACAATTGACAAATCAATTTCAATAGCACAAATTAAAAATACATTAAAAGGAAGCAAAATTCCTTCTTCGACACAAGAAACATTCACTTCAAGGGGGTACAGAGAGAGAAATGATTGTATGTGAAAACAAAATCTATTAAAACTCTTATTTTTTATATAAAAAAGAAAGAAAACAATTCAGAGACAAGAAGACTAAATGGGGTAATAAGGAAGAATACAGAATGGACTGTATAAAAAAAGTCTCTGTTGTTTTACCATACTAAAAAACAGCCTGGATTGTGGAAAGTAGAACCCATTAGGTTATATCTTCTGTATCTTTAGGTAATAGACAAATACTGTGACTACTTCATTTTCCTAATTCAATATCTACAGACAGAAAGTAAAGAGATCTGAGGAACAGAAAGTGCTTCTAAGAAAAGAAAGAGCTTCTGAGAGAAATCAGTGCAATCAGGATGACTGACTACAGGTCACAGGTTCCTCCCTGTAAATGGGCAAAATATGTTGGCTCCACTATTATCTAGTTAGTTTCATTGATAAGATAAATGATTTAAGGTTTTGACTAGGAATTCTCGATGAGTTTTACAGTCAAAAGAAACACTAATGTTGCTGTTTTTTTCCAAATATATCTCTGCAGAATTTTGATGCACAAACTAGTTTTTTACCATTTGAAAGATTTCTGCTATAACTAAGTGGTCCCCTCAGACTCAAGATGGAATCTGTAAGCCTCAACATAGTATCCCCAAGCCTGAATTTATATAGACAGGGCTCAATTCAAACTGTTGTTCTCCTGAATTACTCTGTCTTTGGCTTATACCCACCTGGAGTTTTCTCTGGGGATCTTAGAATGTATCCCCACCCTGTAGATTTGTGTCTAGGGCTTTGCAGTCTGCTTTGCAGTCCCCAGTTTCCACGTGTGACCTTGTCAAACAGCATGGTCTTTGATGGCTCCCAGCACATAAATAACTGATACATTTCTCCTCCCTTTCTGGTAGCCTACCTTTTCTCCTGGACTGAAAGTGCTCCAGACCACAAGTACCAAACCTGTGGTTTGGACTCCCCTCAGTACCATTCCAGGGAGTACCATTTCATCTTAGGTCATAAAAAACATTGAGACCTGAGGTCTTCACTTCCCTGTGTAATATTTATTGGGAAAGGATGGGGAGATTGGAAAAACAGGGATAATGGGAAGTTTGTATGGGGGTATGTAGGAGTTGAGGGGAGAGAGGGAATATTGCTCAGTGAAGCAAAGGAGAGAGATGCCCCCTGCTGAGAGAAAGCAGCAGGGGTCTGATAAGGACTGTTTGTCGTTGAATGACCGAACTGAAGTTCAGCTCCCTCTATGACCAGAAAAGATAGTCCACTTATCTGACTGTGAATTCAAATAATATAAAGTTTAATAACCAGTTGGGATTGTAGTTTTGTTTTGTTTTGTTTTGTTTTTTCCTTAGCTTCAGAGTTGAGGACAGAATCTGGGGGAGGGTTCTCCCACTCCCATCTACTCTATATCAGTCCTGCTTTGTCTAATTCAGAATCTTAGCAGTAGACAGAAAGCAAACAAGAACAGGTCTGACTTTCAGAAGAGATTGGGCCTAAATCTTCGGGCTGAACCAAGAAGAGGCACACCACACCACATTGGGTTGAACAAGCTCCTCCCTCCTCCAACACCAGGAAGGAACTCCAAAAACCCGGCAGGAAGGAAGTGCTAGTCACAAGACTCAACTGCCACTCCCAGTTGCCCCTTCCCCCACAAACTGTCAGTCTTATTTCCTTTCCACACCTGGAAAGGAATTGTACTTCAGAGTAGAGTTGAAACCAAGAAAAACAGCAGATGCAGAATGGAGTGAGCCCCAAATTTCACATTTTAGCCCTCTGTAAATAAGCATTTATATGGTGGCTCCTACATGCTAAATCCCCCATTTTTAAACAAATATTGTCATATTTGAGATAAATAACCCCAGAAACAATGGAAGACAAAGTTCAAGTCTTTATCTCCTTTCTCTTATGATCAGATGATCTCTGGCTGGTCTTCTAGCCTTCAACACACTGGTTGTGCCCAGGAACATCCCGTTCTCTCTCTTGAAGGCTCAAATGTGGGATTGCTGTCAAGGCAACCCCAAGGCTGACACTACACAGGAGATGTCTGTTAGTTGGATGCCACCATCACTCTGACCAGTAAATCCCCTGTCCTCCATTTAAAAAAAATGAGGGTCAGAATCTGCCACTACTCACAGTCCATGGTTCCCTTCTCTACAGCTGCCAGCTTTCTGTCAGAGAGATTATTCTATTTTTGAAGGCTGGTGCCAGGAACTTGGGTTCCATTGGCCATAGACTGAGTGTGATTCCCTTCTGTTATTGCTTGCAATAGCCTGATGGTGTATCTTCCTGTATCAAGCCTGTTCTCACTCCTGTCCATTCACCATTCAACCATTAAAGAGATTTCCCTAAAATACAGGTCTAATCATGTCACTCTCTACTCAGTTAACTCCAGTGGCTTCTTGTTGCCTGCAGGAATAAATACAAAATGTTATTTTTGGCATTCAAAACCTTTCATGACCTTACACCCTCATATCTTGCCAGCTTTATATCTTACTCCCTAACATGTATTATGATTGGCCCCCCTGGCTGTTCCCACAAAGAATACAACCCATCTCTTGGCTCTGGGCATTTTCTCTGTCCATCTCCCATACCTGGAAGTCTCTCCCTTCTTTGCTGTGACCACTGGCATCCTTTAAATCCCAACTAAAATCTCACCTCCTACAAGAAGCATTCCCTAACTCCTCTTTAATAGGATGCCTTCCTTTTATTAATAATTTCCTATTAATCCTATATCTAGCTTCCTTTCATATACTTGTTTGCATCTTGTCTTCCTCACTAAATTTTATGCTTTTTGAGAGCACGGACCATGTTCTGCCACTTTTTGTAACATCAGTATTTAGCACAGAACCTGGTAAACAGTAAGTGCTTAATCAATTATTAAATGGATACAAATAACAAAAATAATAATTACAATAGCATTTATATAGTGTTTTAAGTTTGGTGAAGTGCTTGATAGATAATCAAAAGAAGAAAGTAAACTCAAATGTCCTCAACAAAGGCTTCTTCACTTATACGTGAATATGTAAGTTAATAACTTCCTCCATCATGCCACTACATTTATAAAAAGAAAAATGCAAATTTATTGATCTTGGAAAGATGAAAAACAGCCTGACATTATAAAGACAGAATGTTACCATGGCCGTTTTAAGATTTAAAATTGCCTTTCAATTTCACAAACCTAATATTCTTCTTTTTTTCCCCTCTGCTGCCCTCTGACATTCAAGATGTAATCTGTCTTTTTAGAAATTTTTTATTGTAAATTTAGTAATCAGCTATAAAAATAATCAAATACACATAATAAGTAACGTACTGCATACAGCCCCTAGCAATGAACAATTCAGAACCAAATAAAGCAATAAAAAAACAAAAATGAATTCTTTGGGTACTGTTCCTTCTTTCCTTCATCCTCTTTCCCTCCCTTCATCTCTTCCTTCTTTTTTTTCTTACTTCCCTCCTTTTCTCCAAAATATAGTTCTGCTAAGCTCATTTTGATATAAGGATTCACTTGATATAAGGATTCACATATTTCTTCATATACTTCATACTTAGCATATCACAGCACTAGGAATTTCATCTTTTTCTGCAAATTTAACCATATATTATATTAATATAATTTAATCAGCCATTCTCCATTTGTGGGGCTTCTTAATTCTGTTTTGTTATTACATATTGAATAGTCATGGATACTTTTGCACTGAAGGTTCTTTTTCTTTAATTGATGATATATTTGTGATAAAATACTAGCAATGGACTCATAGCATCTTATGATTCTTGTTGAATATTGCTATTGTTTTTCAGCACGTTTGCAACATGCTTCCATTGTCCCACCATTAACAATGAGTGTTTACTCATTAGCCTATTACTCCTTTTTTTTCCATTTAAAAGAATGTTAAAGTTTATTGTGGTGAGTGTTATAGTATATGAGTCCAAACTTGTTTTGGAGTTTTAGGGGTCATACAGTTTTCCAGTTTTCCCAGTAATAGTTTTTATTAAAATAATAATCTCATTCTGTAGCTTTAAACAAACAAACAAACAAACCAACCTCATCTTCTGTCTTAGAATAAATGCGAAGTAGTGGTTCCAAGGCAGAGGACCAGTAAAGGCAAAGCAATTGGGATTAAGTAACTTATGCAGGGTCACACAGATAGGAAGAGTCTGAGACTACATTTGAACCCAGAACCTCTCTTCTCTGGACCAGATTATATCTACTGAGTGTCCACTCTCTCTTTTTTTAATGTATAGTTTTGTCAAGCACTTATATTTTATTTTAAAACACATTAGGTTTTTTTTTTACTTCTCATTTTTTGGTTTTTGCTATTTTTGCCATTTTAGTGTTTACAAGTAGAAATCTCAAGTTTTTAAATCTGTTTTTAATAGGATATTTAATTATCTTTTCATGTGTTTTTTTGGCAATTCATATTTTCTTTTTCTTAAATTATCTGTGTCTTTTGTATATTACTCCAGTGAGTAATGTCCATTACTAGTTTTCTAGGCATGCATGAATTCCTTATATATAAAGATTGAATGTCAGGCTCCATTTACTGACATTTTCTCAACCCATTTCTTTTTTTTTTAAATTTTATAAGATTTTAGTTGTATAAAGAACTGTTCTATTAATTAAACCTCTAGGTTTTTTTCTGTGAATATGTAAAGGATCTGTGATCTTGTTCACATAGAGAATTCTTAATATCAAAATTCCCTTCACCAAAAGCAGGTCACAACCCTCTCAGACATTAAATCAATCTCAAGAAGTACCCAATGCACCTGACAGTTAAGTGACTTGTCCAGGGATTAAGTAGGTAGGTAGTATCAACGACAAGATGTGAATCTAAGTCTTTTTTTACTCTAATCCCCATTCTACCCAGTATATACACTATTATACTTATACCTAATGTTTGCAAATTATATTGGACTCTAGAAATCATGAGAGTAAATGAGAAAAGATGACTTCACTAAAAAGACCTAAAATAGAAAACATGCAGAGAACATTGTTGATTTTGAAGCTCTTTTCATGTTGCTTTTATTTTCCAATGATTCCACTCCCAAACCCTCCTTGTACTTATAGAGAGTAGGGGAGTGAGGAAGGAGGAGGAGGAGGAGGAGGAAGAAGAAGAAGAAGAAGAAGAAGAAGAAGAAGAAGAAGAAGAAGAAGAAGAAGAAGAAGAAGAAGAAGAAGAAGAAGAAGAAGAAGAAGAAGAAGAAGAAGAAGAAGAAGAAGAAGAAGAAGAAGAAGAAGAAGAGGAAGAGGAAGAGGAGGAGGAGGAGGAGGAGGAGGAGGAGGAGGAGGAGGAGAAAAAGAGAGGACACAGAGAGAGAGAATTAAGTAAAGCATATTAACACATTGACTTTTTTTAAAAGGTATAATCCTCATCCTGGGGTCTTGCCACCTCTCTCCAGAAATAGAAGAGGCCTCCTCTCTTGTCAGCCCTTTTAAGTCACTCTGGATCAAAGTTAAGAAGTCTTTCAAGCTTGACATCCTTGTGACCAGTCTATCAGTTATCCTCATTATTCTGCTTCCTTTGCATTACTTCCTATGGGTTTCTCTGAATTGCTCATTTTTATCATATTCTGGTCAGCCTTTAAAATCCAGCTTCCCATGTGCCCCAACCAATGGTAACGAGCTGACAGGAGTCTAGCAGCACCCCAGGAACAGCTCTTCAGAACAATCAAATGATTTCACCACCTTTTTCATGAAACTTTGTAATTTATTTGACAATATTCAGTCCTAAAAATATGTTTCCTGCTGAATAATTTGTGCTACTAAAAGGATATTCAGTTTATAGAAGGAACCCAGAATAATTACTGACAAATGCTCTCATGGATGCTAGTAAACCCCTCACACTACTATGAAATGGAAGTAAGAATTTAAACACTAAAGTATGCCTAAGATGAAATACTCTGCAAACAAGCTCTGGAAATTTATGGGCCTACAAAGATTTGCTTTTCCATTAGCGTGACCAACATAGAGTTCCCTTTCTTCCCTTTCTTCCACATTTTGCCTGCTCCTTCATACCAATCCCTGCAACACCAGAACAAGAGAACAGAAGCACCTGTCCGCAAAGATTACTGAGCCATGAAATTGATGCAAAAACCTAGTCTATTAGAAATGAGATGTGTAATGTATTACAATTTATTTTAGGCCTGCTGCCTGATTGCCTTAGGCATATCCTGATTTCTTTGGGCCCTGAACACATGGTATTTGACTTTTGGTTTGAAGACCAATTAAAATTCATCCGTAAATATGACATCTGTTTCCACATTGACCTAACTAGCCTGCAAAGTGAATCTATGTCACCTCCTTCAGGTTCACAGCCATGTCATGGAGGCCAATAATTGGAGGAACATGAGTCCTTCTGTTTAGCCTGGAGACACATAATAAGTGCACCAGAAATGAGAGTTAGTCAAATTTCTGAAGTAAAGCTCATCTACAGGATTCTTAAAATGGACAGTAAGGCTATGGCAACATTAGTACCTTGTGGCCCCATTTACCCCAAAAGCCTAAGGACCTTTTCAGGGAGGAATTCTAAATCTGAGCTAATTTGGGCTCCCCCCCGCCCCGAATCACTCCTCTCCAGTAGTCCTTTTGGTTTAGGTCAGATAGAGGGGGCAAGGTGCCAAGTGCTGCCCTCAAAGTCTAATTGGGAAGAGGAAATAAGCAGCTGCCACCACATTCACACTGCCCTGCCTAATCTGTATACTAAAAGAATTAACTACCAGGGGGAGCCAAAAGGGGGAAAAATCTACCTGTACTTTATAGAACATGACCATTCATTCCCCTTTAGCCCATTTCCTTAGAATCATGTTCATGGAAGCTATGAATTGAGCCAAACTGTTCTAAAAACAGTTTGTAATTATTCCAGAAAAGATACTAAATTATTTGTACTTTTTGAATACACATGTGCATGGATGTGCATACATATATGCATTTGTGAATATATGGAGATAATAATATTTATAATGTAGAGATTTTACAGATATATTCATTATAATATTTATTATATGGATGTATATATGCAAAGGAAACTAAAACTAGGAAGAAATAACTTTTGTAGAGCAAACTTCATAGCAGAATTCTTATGGTAGTAAAAAATGCAAAACTTTATGAATGTCCTTTGGAAAATAGCTAAAGAGAATTATGATATATTAATAGTACAGGACATTATCATGCAGTAATAAATTATGACTGAAGAATTCAGAGAAACATTGAAAGACTTGTATAAACCAAAACAGGCCGAGGAGACAGAATAAAGAATATGGGTATACATATATCTCTTCATCTATATCTAATATATTGACTATTTTAATTTAAATGAAAACATTCAAATGAAATATAATATTATGCACTTGTAGTGACCAATCATGGCCCCAGATAGCATGAAAAACATAAAGCCCCCTTCTTTGTTTAGGCAGTGGAAGGCCTGCATGTACCAAATGTTGCATATGCTATCAGACCTAGTCACAGTGCTATTTTCATTTTATTTAATTTTTTTCATTATTGGAAAAGAATGAATAGATAGGCTTTTGTGGTACAAAGACAAAATTCCTCAGTAAAATTTTAATTAAAAAATTAAAATCCTTCCTTGGACATGATGACAACTTAAATCTTAGGCATACTGCTCCCCATTGGAATAAACTCAGAAGAAGAATCCATCCTCTTTTCTCTATCCCTGGACTGTTCCCAAGCTTTTAATAGCCAATAGGAAGTTGAGTTAGTAGTTCTTCCTGCCAGGTAAATAGGTGGCATTGAGCTGACCAGACTTGGGAGGTTGGCTGCCTGATGATCCTGAAAAGAAATGCATATTTGGTGTTCTCCTGAGTTAGTAGAGAGCTTGTAACGTGGGATTCAGCAGATTGTCTTAATTTATCACTTGGTACATGCCTGGAAGATATGTTATCTATAGTTAAAGATTAGGAGCTAAAGTATTAAAAAGAGGAAGATGTGCATGAGCATGTACATTTGTGTTTTGAAAGGGTTCTCTCTCTGATTTAATTTTATTGAGGGAAGGTAAGCAGTTTGAAATACCATCATAAAGTTTAAAAATACATTCGTTAAATGAGGATGTACTTGCATAATGCAGATGCTTTATTCAAGTCAAGGCAAGTATTTATTAAGTATTTACTATATGTCAGGCACTTTGCTATTATTACTCAGAATATATTCTGGTAAAAAAAATAGAGATTGTCAAATTATAGACTACCTCTTACAGAAGGAAAAACCATTGTGTTATATTGCTAATGAAAGTTTTTTTTTTCTTTGAAAGGGAAATGTTAATTGTAAATGAAATCTGTCTGGCAGTTCACCTGTATTTCAAAAGACAACTGTCAAAAATAGCACATTTATTGGAGCTACAGCTGTCTCGTTGAGCAAATCAGAATCTACTATGCAAAAATTTTATGGGACAGAGCAGATAAATTATACTTCTCTCAAGCTATCAATAAACCCACAGGGCTCAAAAGTCAGCGAAGAAACAATCTTAGAAAATTTGAATTCTCTAAATACGTGATAACTTCCTGGATAATAATGAAAAGAATAGCCTCTAAAAGACTTTTAGGATCACAGGTTCAAAAATTTTCAAGCTAGAAGGAATCTTAAAAATTACTTCAGTAGGTGAAGCTGTGAATAGAACATTGGACCAAGTTCAAATTTGAACTCAGACACTAATGTTGTTTCAACAGCGGAAGGAACCAAAGCTTATTGCTCATTAACAATGTAAAGGGAATATCTAGACTTAATCTTTTCCAATTAAATTAAACAGTTATTCATTAAGGACCTACTTCATTTGAAGTGAGAGCATGGAGCTAGGCCTCAATTAGGAAAATGTGAAACATACTGTCCAGGGGATCCTAGGCAAGTGATTTAATCTCTTAGTGCCCCAGGTAACTCTCCAAAATTATTTGTGGCAGATTTGCACTGGTAGAGGAAGTTTCCTCACCAGGAGTTTACCAATAAAATCATAGGTCCCTGATTGGAATTAATTACTAATGATAGAATATCAGGAGCTGCCAGAACTCCCAGACTCAAGTGATCCAGAAGCTCCTCTCCCTCTCACCACTGCATTTGACTTCTTGATTTCTTAAACCAATGAGCAGATAACTCAGACTGTGAAGGAAGAACAAAAGTGAGTAACTGTGAGCTGAAATCCAGGATAAGTGAGGAAATGGTCAGAGAGCACTTAGCAGCTTTCAGTGCATTTGTTACCAGGCTGTGATGAACTGTGTTCTAAGATCTCAGCCTTTGCCAGTGAAAGCCTGAGCCTTTGCCAGTGAAAAATTCATAGTAAGTGGGAGAGATACCCTGAGACACTATAGACAGACAAAGAGGACCTTAATGTTTTAAAAAGGCAAAGAACACATCCAAACTCTCTGCCAATGATTTAGCTTGATTTCTAATCTCTGTAAAATTCTAGAATTCATTTATTAATTGAAGAGTTTGTAGCTTAAAAAGGGAAACAGTGACAAATACTTAACTGTGATCTAGGGAAAAGCTTTGTAATCCCTCTAAACTTGAATTTCCTCATTACAAAATGAGATGTTTGGATTTAATAGCTTCTGAGGTCCCATTTTGCTTTAAGTCTATGACTCCACGAGGTAAAGATGAAGTAAAATATTTTCTATTTTATTTTATCAGTGGTACCAAGGCAAAAAAAAAAAAAAAACTAAACTAAACTAAAACCTTTTTTTGCTTTTAAGAGCAGTTAGCAAATATGCTTCCTTATATCAGAAAAAAAAAATCCCTATGTGTGTCCAGGGAAATAGGGTGGACCTATAAATAATAGACTGTGTTAGGAACTAATTATCTAATTAATTTGATCAGTGTACTTAGACAAGTGGGTGAATTGCTTTTTCTTACTTTTTTCCTGGTAAGATATATAACATAACAATCAAGTAATAGATGGTAATCTGTGAACATATAACAGCTTTTCAGCAGGAGCAATGTTTCTCTGTAGACATTCACCAGACAATGCAAAAACAAGTAAAAGTAAATTGTTTCTGATTTCAGCATAGCAGAGAATTTTTGCTATAAATTCATTCCTCATTCTTTATGTGGTTCTGCTTAATGGATGATAGTATACTTTAATTTCCTGTTCAAGTTTAGATATTTAGTTATGGGTTCCTAATAATACAAAGAAAAGCAAGAAAACCCTTTTAGTTGGGCTCTAGAGTACAAAAAAGAGAAATGAATAAGAATTCTACAAAGATCGTTTAGGGCGAGGTTGTCAAGGCTTTAAACACTAGAGAAGTCTATCTGATCCTAGATTTAATAGGGACCTAGTGAATTTTATTGCTAATGCAGTAATATAGCCTAGCCAGATGTACATTGTATTAGGAAGATTATCTCAGTAGATGCATGAAGACTAAATTGGAGTGGGGGCAAGGCTTAAAGCAAGGAAGCCAATGAAAGGCTGTTAGGTAAATCTAGGAGAGAGTGGATGATGGCCAAAATCAGGGCATTGATGGATTCATCAGTCCATTGATCTGTGGTTGTCTTGAAAATGAGCCTCATCAATTAACTATCACAGAAAGGGCGGATGGCATCGCATGTTCCCATCACCTAGTTGTTTGGTTCACATACCCCCGGGGGTCATGCCATAACCCCTAAGGGTTCCTTGAACCTCATTTTAGAGACTACTTGCCTAGAAAATAATATAGATCAGTTAATTCAGAACGAATTACAATGATCAAACCTGAAGAGTTGTCAATAAAATTGATGTCAAAGCAAAGGGACAGCTCCAGTGGAGTATCCTAGTAACCCTCCTTTCACCTCTTCTGTTTGAAATTGTCAGTAGTGACCAGTGTGTATAACACTCATCCAAACCGCAGTTGGCACAGAGCTGGAGGCGTAGGTTAGGGAGCAGAATGAGCATTCTAAAAATCTTAATAGGCTGTGCCACTGGTCTAACTCTAATGGTAGGACATTTGTTGTCTAAATGAAAAGTCCTATATTCAAGTTCAAAGAGCCCAGTGCACAAGGGTAGAATGGGCTGTCTGAAGTGTGTGTAAAAAGAAGTAGGTCTTGTCCGTCGTTCTTCAGTGTGAGTCAGTGTAACATCCAAAATAGTTTATGTGATCTCAGACTACATTAAAGGAAGAGATGTTGGTCCCACCATCTTTAACCCTCACCAGCCAGACATTTAATCCTGGGAAGGATTTTGACAAGATGGTCAACCAAGATGGATGAGAGGATTTGGAAATAGTTGTCTTGAAGTATTTGAAGGCAAGGAATGTGATAGAGGGATTATACTTATTTTGTTCAGCCTGAGAAAGCAGGAACAATTAACTGGCAGAAGTGGTAGAGAAACAGATTTCATCTCACATTAGGAAAGAATTTCCCAACTCTGGGACTGTTGAAAGGTAGACTGGGCTCTCTCTGGAGCTAGTCGTTTCTCTGTTACTGGAGGTGTTCACAAAGAGGCAGGATAATCACTTTAAGGGATGTTATAGATTGGATTTTGTTTTAGTATGGGTTGGATTGGGTGGCCTCTTTAGAGTTTTTCAACCTTGACATTCTCTGTAAAGTAACACCCTTATTTCCTTTTACAGATTATCTCTTTGCCTTGCTGTCATCCCCAAATCTGTATTAAAATCACTCGTGTCTGCAAACCATGGCAGGTGTTTCTATTCAAAAAAACATTCTTTGTCAACTAAACAAAAGCCGTAACCTCGGTTTATTTCTTGGTGTTCAAATTATTTCTTTAAAGTTTATGCTTCATTTTCATTTTAAATGTATTTTTATAGGAATAGAGAATACAAAATTGCATTTATGCATATCATTTGTATTAGTGTCCAATTTTAAAGTTTATTCGACTTTGCCATATATTTTCAAGTGACAGGATTAAACTGTAGGCTATATTTATATCAGTGAGAAAATGATCATTCTGATTATCTCAGGAACACTTTAATTGATTTCAATGATCACATTTATTTTAAAAGTTTAATAGAAACAGCTGTGTTAAAAATACTACTGTGAAAGTTTGCTATAAATACTCAATCTATCACATATTGAGACCTTCAGGTTATCATTTCATAAATAATTACCAGCCAATCACTTAGCATTTCTAAAACAGAGAAACAGAATAAACATGAATGCAATCAATTTCAACTTTGCAAATACACAGTAAAATTGAATAGTTTTTATTTTTTATTTTATTCTATTTTTTTATAAACCTTTACCTTCTGTCTTGGAATCAAAACTGTGCATTGGTTCCAAGGCAGAAGAATGGTAAGGGCTAGGCAATGGGGGTTAAGTGACTTGTCCAGGGTCACACAGCTGAGAAGTGTCTGAGGCCAGATTTGAACCTAGGACCTCTCATCTCTAGGCCTGGCTCTCAATCCACTGAACTACCTAGCTGCCCCCAAATTGAATAGTTTTTAAAAGCATATTGTGACACCATTTAAAACCATTTTCAGGATCTCAGAATGACTCTGCTATAGATAATCAATTTTCCATTAATAAAAAATGTGTATTTTGTAAATGCCTGGGTAAAATCTGTCTTGAGGTCAGAAATTTATTGTATTAGGTATTCCTAAATAGAGGATTTTTAAACCAAGTCTCTCTCTCTTCCACACTTTCCTATTTCTGTTGAGGGTGGCATAATTCTCTAGTCACCCAGGTTCACAGTTCAGAATAATCCTTGACTCTTCCCTCTCACACACCTCATATCCCTGCAGTTGCCAAATACTGTCAATTTTACATTCACAGCGTCTCTCTTTATTTCAGTGACTCTTTATTTCAGAGCATTATTCCTTAAAAAAATGTTTTACTCAATCAAGTAAGAGAATGTATATCTAGTTTTCTGTTTCTTAAGGTCAAGTCAACAAACAGTAAGTGCTTAATAGGTGCCAGGCCCCATGCCAAGATGAAGGAGTACCAAGAAAGGGGAGACAGCCTGCAGACGATTGTGTTCTTGTGAGATATAGACAGGGTAAATTGCAGGAAATCTCAGAAGGAAGTCACCAGTAGGGTGGAGGGAGTTGTAAAAGACCTGTAGAAGAAGGAAGGATTTGAGCTGAGTCTTGAAAGAAGCCAGGAAATAGAGCAGGGGGGATTGCTAGAGAGCTTTCCGGGGATGCTGGGTGAGCCAGTGAAACTACCCAGATTCAGGGATGGAGTGTCATGTGGGAAGACTAGAATTAAGCCCAGGGTGTCCAGTGTAGCCCAGGAGAGGCGAATAGAATGGCAAGTAGGAAGAAGGCAGGTGGTAAAGGGCTTGACAAACAAATAAACATACAAAGGATTTTTGGTTTGATCCTGTAAGTAATAGGGAGCCACTGGAGATTGTTAAGGAAGGGCGAGCCCTGCATTTTAGGAAGATCACTTTGGTAGCCAGAGTGGTAGATGAACTGGAGTGAAAAGAGACTTGGCTGAGAGAGTGGTGACCAACCAGAAGGCTATTAGAATAAGGTCTTCTAGGTATGGGGGGGGGGAACCTACTAGGAAAATTATTGATGCTCAAAAGCTATTCACAATTTTAAATTCCAAAATGATTTTTAATGTGGAATTTTCTTCCATTTTGGATTTCTAAGAGGGAATTTCACTTACTATTGCAGATTCTGAAAATCATTCTCTCTCAGTAAACATGAGTTCAGGGGGGAAAAAATCAAAACAGCATCTGCTGAGTGTGCAAGCAAAACCTAGAAATCTTGTCACTCCTCAGAAACCTCTGCTAGACATGCCAGCTGTTAGAGGAAGGAAGTGTTGACTGGAAACCCCAGGCCAAACGAGCTCCGCATCCCAAATGCTGTAGGATATGGGAGACGAGGAATTATGGAAACAGTGCCAAGTGGAGAGGAGCAACAGAAAGAGAAATTCTACTTCACAGATGAGTTGTCAGGAAGCAGGATCCTGTGTAGGGCCTAAGTTAGTTTCATGGGGAAGCATCACCCATCAAAGGAAAGGCTGTCTTTGCCATCCTTTTCAGCATCCTTTTCTGCTACAGGAAAGACAGTTTGCTTCAGACTGGTGAGTCCCTGACCCAGAGGGGGTACATTTGTTGATGCTGCCATTTTTTTCTGGGAAAGAGATGGGGATGGAGATGATGTACATCATGGTATAGTGGATAGACTTTTGGAATCAAGGGAGGCATGGATTCAAGTCCACCTCTGCCAAATACTGGCTTTGTGACCCTGGGCAAGTCAATTAAGCCTTTAATGCTCTGGGCCACTCTTTAAGACTATGAGTTACAGAGGAGGTTGAAGGAGTTTTCTCATCTAGAAGTTCCCCATCTCAGTGAAATGACAGGTCTGGCCCCCTATCACTAAGGATCAGTATCCATAAATACTCTGCATCTTGGCCTGTTATGCCTATATTTTACTTTTAGGGACTGCTCTGGTAGCTGCATCTGCTGCCTTTGCCTTTATGATTTTCTAGTATAAAATTCTGTGGTTCAAATAGCTACAGAAGTGCTTCATCTTATTCATGATAGATGTGCTGAGGAGTGTGAACAGAGTGTGGGAGAATTCCATCAAGCATGCCCTTTGAATTTCTATGCTAAATTAAAGAATAGAACTAAAGTGCTTGTTCCTTAAGAGGAAGATAACAGAATTCTTTATGCCAGCAAGAAAACTGAGAGAAATGTGCAGGATTTGGAATAATTCAGACTGATGATCTGAATCTAAAGCCAGACTGAAACTTTGACCTGTGAGGGACTCTGTATCCACCTGCCATGCTGTTTGTCCAACATTAATAAATGTGGGTTGGGGGGATGATGATGATGATGTACTGAGGATCATTTTGGCTATCTATTAAGTATAAGCTGGTGGAAAGAGTTGAAGGCAAACTCAAGTTCTCATCATGGTTCTTTGACTTACTTGGTTGTATGATCTTGGGTAGGGCACTTAATTTTGGGGGCTGTAGTTTCTTTATCTATGAAATAAGATTATAACTATCCCATCTGTTTTATAAGTATCAAATTAAGTTTTCAAATAAGATCACAGATGTAATATTAGTAAGTTAAAATATTTGCTATGTAAATGCAGTGTGTTATTAATTTAAAAAATTAGAACTTCCAAAAAAGGGTTTAATATGAATACAGAGATGTTGTGTTTTTATCATCCATACCGTGAGCCATGTAGCCAGTAAGAAATAAGGGAAATATGTGATTCTTTATCTTCCCCCAAATGTATAGAATCATATTTATGGAGTTCTGAAACTGTTCCAGTTCAAGTTCTTGCTTTGTGGGGAGAGTGGATCTTCTCTTTTGGGAAATTTTACTAAATAAATGTATTAAAAATGGAATACTTATGACAAGTAAAAGAACTGAATGATAACCAAAAAGTAGTGGCATTGAGGAACTCACTCACCAACTGATTCATTGATTATTTTAGTTATTCAGTAGACATTTTAGTTTTTTGGTAGTTTAAGAAATATATAAAGATAATGACATTTGGGCAGGTACCTGAGAAGGAAGGCAAAGGAGCAACATCCTCCTATAAGAATCATAGGAACATTAAAACCAGAACAAATTGGGGGTAAATGCTAAGAACAGCAAAAAAAGTGTTGATGTGGTGGTTGGGGTTGTTGGTGACGGTGGTAGTGAGAGAGAAGATATATGTTGGGGACAATAAGAAGATAAGAGAAGAAGACACAACTTGTTGAGCTTGTTGTAGATAGAATGATGGTATTGGACAATAAAGAAAAGACAAACCACCTTTTCTTTATTTTATTTGACACATGAATCATACAAGCTTTAGACCAGCTAAATTTGGATAAGCCTGTCACCAGTTGTATACAAAATAAGTTTTCTAGTCATGGTGATTTTTAATGATGAATTATAAATTAAATAGAGGAAATGGAATCTGAATTGATATAATGATGCCCACTTAAACAAAATTACCGTTAGATAAAGTAATTTGGAGTTTGTATCTAGGAAGAAAAATTCAGAAGAGTAGGAAAGATTGGGAAGAAATGTAATGGAGAATTAAAAACCAATATAAATAAGGAAGTTTTAGGAGAGTACTTAAGTACTTAGGTGCCTTCAGTGAGTTCAAGTGACCAGGCCCAAATAACTTTTTGAAATGCTTGCATGTATTGTTTCTGGGACATTGTTAATGAACATTGAAAAACCATAAATGGGAGAGATGTCTTAAGAATGGAAAGAGGCAGAAGTGAGAGTTGCATGCATACCTCAGGTTCCTCTGAAAAGCCTAAATATGGTTCTTCTGCCCTATTCATGCTTACAAGAGGCTTGAAGCCAGTGGTCATTTGAGGAATACAGAAAGATACTGATCCAGTACCTGGGAAATCCATATCCTGGAGCCCCCACAATTGGCCTGAAGGTCAGTGCTCCTAGAGAGCCACTATAGCAGGAAATAGTACTCACACAGTGCCTAAGTGACCATTGGACTCTTTAGGAGGTTAGGGATGAATATAATCTGTCTGGAATGGTTATCTCACTGGACCATCTCCATCCTGCATTTGTGTAAACTTATTTTTTTACCTTGTTAAAAATGTATCTTATTGAATTGAGTCTATCATTTAAACTAGTCAAGAAGTTTCTATCTTTGTATTCTCACATACAGTACCATGCATTGTATATTGTAGACTTTTAATAAAAGTTGTTGACTTGAATTAAATGAAATACAGAATCAGAGACCAACAAAATGTGGAATACAAGAAAAAAAACTTGTTTTCTGAAAAAATGATTAAGTTGGGTGATGATCTGACATTGCTCCCAGAATTTTTAACTGATCTTCACTGTTTCCAGCAATGAACTCTTTCAATGTCTATTTTCCCCTCTTGTTCAAGAACATCAGGGCAGTTTTCTTGGATAATTTCTTATAGTATGATGTCAAGATTTCTGTTTATTTCTGGGTTTTCATGTAGACCAATGATTCTCAAATTGTCTCTCCATGATCTGTTTTCCTGATGTGTCATCTTGGCAGTGAGATATTTTATGTCTTCTTCTATTTTGTCAGTCTTTTGACTTTGCTTTATTAATTCTTGCTGTTTTGCAAGATAATTGGCTTCAAGTTGCCTAATTCTGGTCTTTAAGGACTGGTTTTCCCCTTTAATCTTTTGATTTTCCATTTCAGTTTGGACTATCCTGCTTTTCGTAGCTTCCAGCTGTTTCTCCAATTAGGAGTTCTTGTCCTTTAAACTGTTTTTCTTTTTGAACTATTTCCCACTTTTCTTGCCAGAAGGCTTCCATCTTTTTGATAAGCTCCAGTTTAAATTCTTCAAGAGCTTGTGGACAATTTTCATTTTTTTGGAAGTTTTGGTGCATTTATTTGTATATCCTCTTCTATTTCCTCTGTAGCTTGGGTTTTTCTTCATAAAAAATATCCAGGATCAACCTCTTATTCTTGTTTTTCTTGGTGTTGGCGAGTAGTTGTTCCTGTGCACTGTTTGCCATCACTGTGGTGGTTTTTCCTTCCCTTTCCAGTCAGAAATCTGAGTGAGATGGGCAAGATTTCTGTATATGGAGCTAAGGAGGAAGGATTTTTGCCTGAGGCCAGCTTTCGAATCTCTGCAGCTTCTGCTGTTTGCTGCCCTTCTCTGTGCTATCTCCCCACAAGTGCCCACAGTCTGCTCTCTTCAGTCTGCTGGGGTTTCAGGCCTAGCTGCTCTCAGGAGTAGGTCTTTGGTGGTCTTAGTCAGATGCCAAGGACCTAGAGTTGCCCCTCACTCTAGAGGTGCCCCTTGCTCATTCACTGATTCTAGCACACTCTGGCTCTGACTCTGGCTCCATAGGTGGGGTGGGGGAGGGTAGATCTGCTCACATTTTGGTAAGAGCTTTTTCACCCCCTTATAGTGTGGAAATGCCCAAATCCCATGTACCTTCAATTCTGTGCCCTACTGTAGAGTCCCTTCATTCATATGAATTTGGGTTTTTTTGGTTTTTTGAGGTAGTCTATATTGGTAGGTGCTAAGGAGAGGAAGAGTCCTGCGTCTAGACTGCCGTCATGTTTACCCAGAAGCTCCAGGAGGAGGGAGAGAAGAGGGGTGGGAAAAATCATGAATCATGTAACTATGGAAAAATATCGTAAATAAAAATACATTTATAAAAATAAAAAAAAAATCCTACCTAAGAAAAAATCCAGCACAAACAAGGTAAATAGGCCAGAAATCCTTATTAACAAAGCCACTAGCAATACCCTTCACCAGGAAATGCCCCCAGGAGGTAAGATAACTGTGATGCCCTTGTCAAGGGATGCTTTTGGGCCCTGACCAGGTATAGCTCAGGGGACAGTGAGTGGGCAGTGCCCTGACAAGGAAAAGCCCCAAGGAAGATAAAAATAAAAGTGAAGCAGTCCTCTATTCTGCTGGATCCCAGTGGGCTTAAAAGAGCTATTGTCCTGACAATGAAAATGGGGGTAGAGAGAGAAAGACATTTGACCAAGGTATTGCACTGAGGGCAGGCAGGATCTACAAAAGATGTCTTGACAAAGGGGAGTCATTGATGGCATGCTGATGAGGGAAGTTACAGAAGATCCATCAAGGAAGCTTCAGGCAGGGAAAAAGCATACCAACCACCCTCTTCTGGGACCACCAACCATAAGGCTAAGATCAGGAAAATTGAAGTCCATCAAGACTTTGAGTGTACATGTACCAAAAGAAGTCATAGCTGGTAGGGAGAACCCAAAAAGGGAGTTTAGAACTACTATATTCAAGAGTAGGAGAGAAGGTAGAGTAGGTAGACATTAAATCCCAAATCAAGAATAGAGGCTAGATATGAGGAAACAGAAAACACTAAAAACAATGAAGAAAACAATGGGCCAACCATTGTTTAAGAGGAAAACCAAGAGGAAAAAATAAGAGTAATAACTATCAGGATATCAAATATCAAAAAAGAATCAATATTTGGAAAAATGCCTTGGATACATAGACTACAAGGGTACCTAGAGGAAATGAAGTAAGAGATAGTGATGAAGGAAAAACCTTAATAATTAATAGCTTAGAAGATAAAGTGGTAAATCTTATTAAGAAATATTCCCTGAAAATTAGACATCAGTGACTCCATGAAAGCAAGAGACCATTAGTCAAAACCAAAGTACTGGAAAATAGAATAAAATGAGAGGCATCTCCATTCAACAATGATTAGGAAAAATGGGTCAAGGAGAGAGAATTTAAAAATCATTTGATTGCCTAAAAGCTATTAACAACTAAAAAACCTAGATATCATATTTAAGGAAATTCTAAAACTCTGTATCTATTGGAACTAAAAGGTGAAATAAAAAATAGAATCCACTGTTTATCTTCAAAAAGAAACCCCCAACTGAAAACTTCTGGGAATGAGGGAAGCTAAGATTGTTCAAGGATAAATCATAAGCAAAACATTGTCCACCACTAGAGCGTGGGTAATAAAAGAGAGACTCAAGAGAAAGTACAAAAGTATAGGAACCTTGGTTGGGAACTTGGTGAGAGGAAGGTAAGAGAGATGGTGGGGAAGAAACAGGTCGATTTAATTATAGATTACCAGGATCAAGCACAATCCTCTTTCATTACCTTTTTTAAGTAGGCATAGGAGACAGGGAAAAGCATAAAAGGATAGGATGGAGGAAAATACTCAATCATAAATGTAAATCAGACAGGTTCACCTTTAAAATAAAAAAACTTAAGATGGTATAAAAAGTAGAATGAAGCATCATATTGCTTATTAGATACCCAATAATTAAAACAGAAGGGTTCACAGAGTTATATACTACAAGGTTGAAGTGGAATCTATAAGTACACTCTTGATCAACTCAAAAAAGTAGAAGTACTAAACATTTCAGATAAATTAACAGTAAAAATAAATGCATTAAAATGGTCAGGGAAGCTACATTATGCTTAAAGGCACCAAATATGATCATTTATATATGTGTGTGTGTGTATGTGTGTGTGTGTGTGTGTGTGTGTGTGTGTGTGTGTGTGTGTGTGTGTGTAAGAGTACATGATCCTCAGAAAAAAATTAATTGAATTACAGGGAGAAATAAAGGAGACTTATTGTTCCCTTTAAGACAGACAACTCTAACAAAAAAAAAGAAGATAACAAAGTTAAGGAATTGACTAGAATTTTACAAAAATTGGATTCAATAGATCTCAGGTGATTACTGAGTGGGAACAGAGAAGAATACATGTCCTCATATATACATATATATATATACATACATACATACATATATGATACTTTAACAAAATTTTATCCTGTAGTAGGATATAGTAGCTAAACAAACATGTTGAAGAGCAAAAGTATTAACCATAACCTTTACAGACCATAATGCAATAAAAACTTTAATCAATAAAGGATCTTTAAAAAAGATTAAAAATCAGTCGGAGAATATTTTAATCTTAAAAGAACTGGTACTTTAAAAAAACAATTGTGAGAACAATAGAAATGTTAATATTTATATTATATATGTATATTATATAATATAAAAAAGATGACAACAATGACATTTGTTGGAGATGCTGAAGGAAGACACGCATATTTATACACTATTGGTAGAGCTAGCCATTTTGGAAAGTAATATGGAAGTATGCCCCCAAATCACTAAATTGTCCATATGCTTTAGGAGTGTTTGGGGAAGGATTGTGAGGCAGAAGATAGAACAGGGAAATAGTAAGAAGGTTGCACTTCTTTTGGTATCTTAAATTCTACTTTCAAACAAATATAACAAGGCATCAACCCTTTTCCCTATAGTCAACTTGAACAGTGACCAACTTGAGGAAGTCTGAAAAGAATGTTCCACAAATAGCTTGAGAAATGGAGAAATGTTTACCTTGGAGAAGCAGTGACTTAGCAAGGGGCAGGGCTGGAGAGAGTAAAATGTTTGTGAAGGAGTCTTTTGAGTCATTTTTTTTCTATACTACTCTAGATTTGAAGGCACAGCAAAGGAGGTTTGGGTATTGAGAAGACCTCACTAAATGCTTATTGAATTAAAAGGCTCTGGGATTCTAGGGTCTTCTTGTCCTGCTTTTTCATCACTTTCCCTAATCATTTTCCTTCTCCCTGTCCCAACACATACAAAAAGCAAACCCAAGGAAGGCATGATGAAGAAAAAGGGAAGGAATATGGTTAAGCAATGGGGCAAAAAAAAATGTGGTTTTTCACTACCCAATCCAAGTGCTATAATACAAAATATAACTTTTTGTTTGTTTGTTATAGGCTCTTATCATAGAGTTCAATTTTTAATAATCCTTCCATCTATTTTCATACATTTTAAAACCAATAAAAAAAAAGTTTTGTACTGGGTCTATCCAAAGATTTAGTTTGTTCAACATTCTTGCTCTCAAACTAAAACTGGAAGGCTTTTTTCCCCCCAGAATATGGTTACCCATTATGACGTCTATCCCAAAACTGATATCCATATATCTAATATATCTAGATAAGAGCAGAAGGAATACTCAAATGGAAAGTGAGAAATCTGGATTGTGTTCATAGTTCTTCTACATATTAACTTTATGACTGTTTAAGTCATTTTTCTTCTCCAGATCTCAGTTTCTTCATCTGTAAAATGGCATATTTGCACTCCCATATGAAGGAATTATTGTAAGGAAATTGTTTTGTGAATGTTAGACTGCTATATAAATGTTACGTATTATTCAGGCCAGTCATGCCTCACTCCATGACCCTATTGGAGTTTTCTTGGTAAAGGTATTGGAGTGGTTTTCTGTTTCCTTTTCCAGCCCATTTTACAGATGAGGAAACTGCAGCAGACAAAGTTAAGTGCCTTGCCCAGGGTTACACAGCTAGTAAGTGTCTGAGACTGGATTTGAACTTAGGTCTTCCTGACTTCAGGTCCTACATTCTTTTCACCATGCCACCTAGCTGCCCTATTATTAGATTATCTCATTATTGAGTCATTTTCAAAGTTCCCTTCTAGTTTTTGAATTCTCTTGAATCCTATGAGTCTATCTAAGCTTTTTTTTGAATCAAATTATATTTTTCATTTATGCCACCATTTGTGTCACCTATAGAATTCAATCATACAAATCAGAACATGCCTCAGATAAATGAGACTAAGCCGGTGTGTCTTAATGAACCTGGCATATAATCACAACACTTCTAAGACCTTAATTCTTCAGGATGTCAGCACCTTAGCCCAGTGCTTGGCACATAGTAGTTTCTTAATAAAAGCTGACTGTCTGCCTGAAATGTATATCGATATCTTTAGGTTTTTAATCTATTTCCCAGTGCCTCCCCCCTTCACAAGATATGTCCCTTATAAAAAGAGAAAAAAGAAACACACTGAAAAAAGTTTAACATTTTAAACAACTTTCTGAGCTCCCTAATCTCTGTAAAGGAGGAAATACCTTCTCATGTAATTTTTTGAAACAAATTTAGTTATTATAATTTCATGGGATTATTTTGCCATTCTTATTCCACTTCTATTATTGCAGTCACTGTGTTTGTTCTTTTCCTAATTCTGCCCTTTCTGGGCTTCTCCACTTAATCACATTTCTCCTTTTCTTAGGGCAAAAGAATATCCCATTGCATTCATGTACCACAACTCATACTTACCTGTACCCCAATTAAGGGTCATCTATTTTGTTTCCAGTTCTTGGTTAAGGCTCCTTTTATCATTTGCTTCTTTGGCATATATGTCAAGCAATTGATTCTTTCTTTCAAGGAATTGATGATTTTAAATCATTTTTGTCAGGAACTGATAATTTTTAAACTTCATTTCCCCTGTGTAGGACACATCTTTGTACACTTCACAGACAAGGTTTGCATTTACCCTGAGATGTTATACCTTATGAAGCTTTTCTCTGCTTGTGTTCCACATAGATCAGTCTACTATTTTCATGGATCATTTCCTTTTTTCTTTTTATAGTTTCCATTACATTTTGAGTATATGCCTTAATGTATACTGACATCTACTGGCTTTCAGGAACATTACATTCATTCTCCCACACTGTGTGTGTGTGTGTGTGTGTGTGTGTGTGTGTGTGTGTGTGTGTGTGTGTGTGTGTGTGTGTGTGTGTGTGTACTTCAATGGTCAAAATGGTATTCTAAAAAAGAAGCATCTATAATACTGAGAAAATAAATGCCATTTAAAATAATTTAAAGATTATTCTGATTATATAACGTACTCATCACAATTATTCACTCTTATTTCAGGTCTCAAGTGAACATATTTAACAATGTTTTTTGAAACTCCTTGAAATGAGTTGATATTCTTTAAAAGAAAGGGAAATGTCTACCTTATTGGATACCTTTCTCTTTTTAGGGTTGGGTGTTTGACCTAGAGTACAAAAACCTGAATTCTAGTCTTATCCCTTCCTTTAACCAGCTGTGTTCATTTAGGCAACTCTGAACTTTTCTGGGCTTCAATTTTAATTCATTTCACTAAGTATTTATGTTCAGAGACCACTATGTGCCAAGCATACAGGAATTCAAAAACAGAAATAACAGACAACAGTCACTATCATCTAGGATCTCAAATTCTACTGGGAAAAGCCCAACTATACACAAGGATTGTAGGCTATAGATGTAAACATATATTCATATATATGTATATGAATTATATGTATATATACATGTATATATTTATTATAACATTGTTATAATTTATATATTTAATGCAATATAATTTCAGGATAGGTAGTAACAACTGAGGGGATCAGGAAAGATCTTTTGAAGGAAGTACAACTTAAGATGGATGTTCAATGGTGGTACGGCTTCCAAGAGGTAAAAGTGAGAAAGAAGGGAGTTTTAGGGATGAGGGTTGGTCTTGCCAAAAACAGGCTTTTGGGGTGTCATTTATTGGGATCAGTCAGTTTAACTAGAGCACAGAATATATTAGGGTAAATAACATAAAACTGTCTGTGAAGATTAAGTGGTAGTTCATCAATTGGGGAATGGCTGAGCCAAGTTGGAGTATATGATTGGGATGGAAGACAGTATACTGTGCCACAAGAAATGATAAACAGGTTAATTTAAAAAAACTTTAAAATATCTGCATGAAATAATGAAGAAAAAAACATGTAGAACCAAGAAAACAAAATATACAGCTACAGAATTAATATTTGAAGAATAACTTGTGAATGTCCACTTCCAGAGAAAGAACTGAAAAACAGAAACCCAAGAGATATAATTTATATACATATTTTTGTCAGTTTATGCCTTTTATCATATAGGGAGGGAATGGTGAGAGTGAAATTGTGGGAATTAATTTTATACAGTATGAATAATTTTTAAAAATTAGTCTGGAAAAATCAGTTGAAGCCACCTTGTAAAGCTCTGTAGATGCCATTTTTATCCTAAAGTCAAGATGGAGACAGTGACACTTCTTGAGCCGAAATGTGTTGTGGTCACACCTTTTCTCTAGGAATATCTGTTTTGTAGTTGAATAGAGGAAAGATTGAAGAAAATAGGGGTTGCATATAGGGAAACCATCTACAGACTTGTAATCGTTCAGTGTGAAGTGATAAGCTCCTGAACAAGTGAATGGAGAGAACAGGATAGGAACTTGAAGTGTACATGTGTGCATGTGTGTGTATATGCATATATGTATGTTTGTATATATGTATACATGTATGTGTGCATATATGGAGAAACCAGGAGAGGGGGAGAGAGGCAGTGAGAGAAGAGGGAGAGAGAGAAAAAGAAAAAAGAGGGGGAGGAGGGGGAGAGGAGAGAGAGAAAGAAAAGGAGGGAGATGAAGAAAGGAAGGAAGGAAGGAAGGAAGGAGGGAGGGAGGGAGGGAGGAAGGAAGGAAGGAAAGAAGGAAGGAAGGAAGGAAGGAAGGAAGGAAGGAAGGAAGGAAGGAAGGAAGGAAGGAAGGAAGGAAGGAAGGAAGGAAGGAAGGAAGGAAGGAAGGAAGGAGGGAGGGAGGAAAAGAGAGAGAGAGAGGGTGGGGAGCAAGGAAGGAGCTTAAGGCACACTCACAAGAGGGAGCAGGATCCTGTAAATAATCATCATCTTTAAATTGGCATAGTTGGATTGCATTATCTTCAAGGTTCATTCCAATTTTAAAACTGGTTCTTTTGCAAAATCAAGAAAAATGCAAAGCTGCCACCTAGTGTTCATGAGTGAATTCACCTTTTACTCTGAAGAAAGTTACAGCTTTACTTGGAAAACAATGTAGCATCACGGATTTAGACGCATAATAGGCAATGAAAATCATTTCATCGAAGCCCAACAGTTTAAGGAAGTGACTTCCCTAAGAACAAAGAGGCATGCTGCCATTGGTCAGTCAAGTTTTGAGACGTTTGAGAATATTAGTTTAGGTACTGATATCTGCACTTTACTGAAGTAGCACTATAATACTTCATTGTGACCGGGGATTGACCATGGTTTGTTTGTTTTTTAATTAGGCCAAAAGAAGAAAAGTAGAAGCATATTTTTCTCAGCCAGAAAGGTTTTGAGAATTGAAATGACTTAAAGAAAAAGACATTCTAAATTGTTCAGTCTAACCATTTTATTTTACAGATGAGGACAGTGAGGCTCTGAAGGATTAAGAGATTTGCCCCCAAATCACCTATGTTAAAAAGCAACCCCCACCATACGTTCTGTTATTCTGGTATTCTGAGGAATATATTAGCTAAGAAGCTCATCACCAGAGGGTGGGACACCAAGTGATAGCCTCGGGATCCTATTGGGATCTTCTACTAAAATGTCAGAGATGGCACTCTGTGTCAGGGCTGCCACACCAGAACTGATGAAATCAAGGGTGTACTAAAAGTACATAATACATATGTATTAGCATATTTAAGTATTATTATTTCCTTTTTCTTGTTATAAACCAATCTTCTTTAAAAATCAAGTGGGACAGAGATAAACAAATGGAAATATTATGCATAGCTGTGATGGAGGGTACTCATCTGTTAATTAATGCAGTAAGCACTGTATTAAAATTAATAGAGATTATTAACCCACCAACTTACCTAGAATGAATTATTTCTTCTTCTAATGTTTTTACAGGCTTTTCCTAGACTGTAGTATTCTTTGTTAGGATGGCTGGTGTGCAGATTCTAATGATGAGGGCCTACAAACAATTGTGTGGTTGGGGGGTCTTATATTAAAAGCCTGGAGAGAGCTTCACTGAATGTGGCAGTGGGCAGGCTCATGGTCCTGAAGGGGCAGCCCTATCCAACATGGCCAGGCCAGAGTTTCAGTGTCTCCCGATTGGTGGAAAACTGCAGATCCCATTAATCAAAGGTTCATGACCACAAACAAGACATTGCTGGAAGCTAAATTAAACCCCCCTGGCGCAGAAAGGGTATCCATCTCCTACAGAGGATGTAGCAGAGTACTCCCACATGGAGGGTTTTTTCTTGGAAGGTAACTCCTACAGGAAGGAGCATACAATCAAGCCTGGGATCTCAACCTGGGGACATCAGATTACAAGAAGTAATCTTCCCTTACCCTCTTTTGGCAAGAGGGAGGCAGGAACTCAAGGAAGCGTGCTTCTGAGAAAAGAATAAACTTGGTCAGACTTGGCCACCTTATTGCTATCAAGAGATGGAGGAGGAAAGAGAAAGATTGGGGAAGGGAAGAAAAGTAAAAGATCTTGACAAGTGGTCTATGTCTGCCATGATGATGGCTATAAAGTCATCTTGATCCTTGCCCTCTGAAGCTAGATGCTGTAGTGAATAATAATGATAATAATAATAGCTAACATATATATTATAAAAGATAGTATGTATATAATAATAACTAATATGCATACAATAATAATAGCTAACCTGTATATCCTATACTGGAGGTTTGATTGAGAATATAAAAGGAAGGAATCTTGCAAATATTTGGTAGTTAATTGCCCCATCAATGCAGATTCCAACCACTTCCCACCTTCTCAGTTATCTTCTACTATCTAATCTCCCTTTGAGTTTCCTAAAAGGATCAGTACCTCTTTACATTTCACAGATGCCACAGTCATCTCCTCAGTGTTCTCTTTTTTGCCACTTCTTGTGCATAAGTCATTATTGGAAATATGATGACATACATAAAAAGATGGCTTAGGACCACCATGCAGCAGTCCATTACCTTTTTGGTCATCTGCCATTTTGATTCTCTGAAGATTGTGGTATTAACAGAATTCACAACCAAACAGTGTTGCTCCAATAGTAATTGTGAGGAGATGAAGAAAAGAAAGAAAAAGGAGGAAGCTGAGAAGATGATGATGATGATAACACAAAATGCTAGCTAGTAAAACCACTGGCTGTTTCTCATATTAAATTCAGTTTAATCCCATCCTGTTATTAATCTCTAAGCCCAATTCATTGTCTACCTGAATTGTCTATCTCATATAATGCATTAATATACCAATTTAATGGAGCAGCTATTCAGTTTTCTCAAACTCTATGTGGCATTTTTTCATCCATTTTGTTTTTCTTATATGAGTTGTTATCGTGTGCATCCAATGTCCTGGGTTTGATGTCATCAGCACAATATTTTCTCCTAACAGAATTATGTAAAAGGAATGTTTTTTTTTTCCTCTGTGACTAATGATAAAAGCAGATCATTCTAAAAAAAGCTCATAAATCTGTTCCATTTTTTTGTTTTGTTCTCTATAATCATGAGATGATGTGGCTCAGTGGAGTTTCTTGACAAATTTTCTTTAGTCTTGTTTTCAGTTCCAGTGTTTTCTGGATTAATGAATTGATCTTGCTTGTAATCTTCCATTATCCCCCCCCCCCCCCGTGGTTTGGTTTGGTTTGGGGAAGGAATTGTTTATTTGTTTGTTTTTTGAAAAAACTATTTGTATTTTAAATGTGTCACCTTTGGCTACCATATATGCATCTTTGCTGTGGATACTGCATTTTCCTTGGATAGAGTAGTTTTTAGTTTGGGGGAGGGACCTCCTTATTGCTGGAAGTATTTTTAAAGGTTAGGTTTTAAAGTAAGTTTTGGTAATTCAATTGCTTTGTCTTTTTCCTTTTCTCATTTTTTTCAACATCATTTGAGTAGGTCAGATTGAAGTTACTGCAATTATTCATGATGTTTTCTTTTCATCTTTAATCCCTTTTTCTAACTTGATATTGATTTTGACCTTTATTCTAATGTCTGATGGTACAGAAAACTAATTCCTGTATGACTCCTAGGTTTATAACCAGTCATTTCCTATTTGTCAAGATGTAGTCATTCAGTCCAATTTGATTACTATTTTTAAGAGTCCAAAGAATATGAGACACTTTAGGGACAGGAATCAGAGGCAAAGCAGACTTCATTCTTTTCCTTTTAGAAATAGGTGTGAACAATACAAATACTCCTCCTTCCTATTGTTATTATCCAAGTTATGTCCCTCATCTCTTCTTACTCATTCTCCTGTAAGTCTTTCAACTGATTTTCCTGCAACAAGTCTCCCAATATATTCTTCTGTGTGTAATCTTTCCAGTGTGTGTGTGTTAGACCACATTACAAATCTACTCAACAGCTGTCAGCACTTCCCCACTGCCTAGGACATAAAGTTCAAATTCCTAGTCCCAGCATCAAAGGCCCTTCACATTCATAAAATAAGCCTATTTATCCAACCTTATCTCAAAGCATTCATTCCAGGTAGACTGGACTACTCTTTGTAACTTATCATCTTACTCCCTCAGTTCTCTTTACTTTTGCTCCTATGATCCTACATTACAGTCCTTTTCCTTTGAAGTTCTTTCCTTCAGGACCCAGTTCAGGTTCTGTTTCCTCCAGGAGGCTTTCCCTGACATGACCTCCCCCATCCACTCCCCTCCATTCATCCATCAAAAGGGGTCCCTTCCTCCTCAAATGTAGCACCTTGCCTGGCTCTCCTCTGAATCCATCACACTTCTACTTTGCATAATACTTTTGTCTTGTATCAAACTTATTTGTATACATAGTGGCAAACTTTTACACATTCTATATCACTTCATAAATGTCTGTGGATTGATTAATACATATCTCATCATCCTATCTCCTTAAGTTATAAGCTTCTTGTTGGCAGGAACTTTTAAAAAATCTTTAAATTAAGTTATTAATCATTTTATTTAAAATTTTGAATTTAATCATTAATAATAAATTTTAAAATAACATTTTATGATCTCTCTAGTTCCTATGGCACTTCTCCAAAGACTCTCTTCAAGATTAGAGGTCTAAGCACTGCCACCATGTATAAGTCTTCCAGAAGAGCATAACCTTCCCTCTTAGGATTGGAAGGGATCTGAGAAGTCTTTTGGCCAGTGAGATAAGAAAGAGTCCAGAAAGGCTGAGCAGTTTGTCCAATCCACACAGATAGGATTTGAACACAGGTTTTCTGACTTCTACACCAGTGTTCTATGCTCTATGTTCTATGTTCTAAGGGTCTCTCTTCTTTTCTTTTGCTCTTTCAATGCTGAGCACTGGACAGATACTTGAATACTTGCTTTCTTGAATTCAGACTAATTCTCTGAATGATATTAGTTCAGCCTTATCCAAGGTATGAAAGTGCTTCCAAATCAGTCTTCTCAAGGGGCCTGTATTGGTTTTCTCCATTCTTAACACCAGGTGGCAGCATGAAATCTTTTAGCAATGTATTCAATTATGGTATCTTTAAAGGCATTAGGCCCAGCTAATAAAGGACCTCTACTGTATTTGACAGTTGCAGAGGAAAGTCATCATTTATGTTTAATTTGTCTAATGTCAAATACTGATTGCAAGTTTATTTCACATCCATGACATCAACAGTGTACTCTTGCCTAACAGTTTTTCATACTGCTTCATTTTAGACATTATAAAATGAAGGTTTTAAGAGTATTCATTGTTATTTTAAAGCATTTTAAAACACAAATTTATTTTTTGCCAGTTGATATATTTTTTAAATCAATCATCCATATTTTATTAACACGTATGATATATTTTTGGTGCTTTATACTTTTCAGGGTGAATCCACACACACTATCACAACCAACATTTAAATAGCTATAGGAGGTATGGATAGAAGGCATTTAATTCCTGTTTTACTAGTGGAGAAATTAAGGCACAGAAGTATCAGAAGCTCAGAGCTGGGAGAGATCTCAGAAGTCACCCAGTCAATTTGTACCTTATCCAGAACATTCTTTACACCATATTTAACAAGTGATTGTCCAACCTTCACTCAGCTACTAATGAGAGGGAACAAACTAAATTTGACACAACCCATTCTACTTCGGCATAATTCTAATGAATAGACAGTTTTCTTCACCTATAAATATTTCTTATTGCCACTTCTACCCATTGTTTCTAGTTCTTCCTTCTCAGGCCAAGAAAAACAACCTCAGTCCTTCTTCCAAGTAATAGTATGTTCTATGATGAAGGCTTGTCCCCTCCCAAACCCCAACACCCCTGTCTTGCTTCTAGGCTAAACATCACCATTTTCTTTATCTGATCTGCATTTGGCATGATTTTGACTCATTTTTGCCACCATGGGCCCTCTCCAATTTATCAATGTCTTTTCTAAAATGTGATGCAGAACTTAATATAATAATCCAAATGCCTGAGCAGGCAGACTTTATAATATGATGATCTCATTCTGTATATTCTAGCCCTCTTAATGCTGCCTTAATGAAGATTAAGTTACTTGCCCAAAGTCACACTGCTCAGTTAATGATAGAGCTAGTTAAACCGAGGGCCAAAATAAGTAGTTCATCAGGGAAAAGCCTTTTTAATTATTCTTTTCATACCCTGGGGTAACCCCTCAAATACTGTTCATTTCCTTTTTGTGGTTCTTATATACTTTCACAGTATTACATCTGTAAGATCACTTTGCCTCAGCACACATATAATTCATCTTTCTTGTGCCATGTCAGTATAGAGATTTGGATCCCCTATATATCCATTACAGGCATTAGAGGACGAGAGCATTATGTGGGGGAAAGTCCGTGCTTAAATTTGAGGTTCAAGTAGGGAGATTTTGTACTCTAAAATGGACTTGGTGGAGAAGAGGCAATTAATGCCAGATGTGAGAGGAGGCATTTCCAATCAAACCCAATTAGAATTGAAAAGTTCTCAGGGTCACTTATCAATACTAGATTCCAGAGGTCAGGGAGGGGAGAAGGGGTGGAGGCAGAATTTCTTTATCAGAACCAAAATTGGGTCAAGGTTTGAGTTTTCTATTTGAGTTAGCTGAGAAGGAGTGGCCATTGCAGTCAGCCAGAATATTTATCTAAATCAGTAACCATGAGCATCAACTGTTTGACACAAGGTCAGAACAGTGGAAAAGTAAAAAATTATTTATTGTCCAGGTGCTTTACAGGCATTAGGACTACTTAGCCTAAGGGTCTCCCTACTGGAATCCTTTCATTATAACTATAACCTAACACAATTAAAAATTTTCAATTATCACACTAGTGTACCACAGTGCTAGCTTTCATTTCCAATTAAGATCAAAATATTTATTAATGTGCCTGAAAACAAAATACGGTTTTACCTTATAAAAGTTTTAGACATATGATATTTTTCTCAAGTAAATGATCCCAAAGAGAATAGAATAATAATAAAGTAGAACCCAACAGTAACATTTTGTCATGGGATCATAAACCTAGAGCTGAAAGGGACCTCAGAAACTATCCAGTCCAAATCCCTTTAATAGCTTTAAGGCTACTACTTCCTAGCATAAGAACATTTATCAAAATGGGTCTTTTTTTCTTCTTCTGAGAATTCTTTTATCCATTTTCGGTGCCAAAAGTTACCCAAATTCTTGCACCAAATATTTCCAATCTCTTAATATGTTCCCATTGTACAGAATGAAACTGAGATTGAGAAAATAGTACTTATAAAGACTTTTTGAGACATTAGGACTTCACATGTGTGTACAGCTATCAACTTAATCCAAAGTTTTTACACACAAAATAGTATAATTTACATTGTTTTAATCTTTACATGAGCTACTATAGAGGTATCTACTTTCTACAAACTTAGGTCAGATTGCCAATTGTGTAAGGGATATTGGGTCCTATTGATATAGTTAGTTATATCATTGAGTGATTGATAAAGTCCCCAATGTGGAATGCATCTTCACTTGTCCAGTTAGCTTCATTCCATGTCAGGATTATAAATTGTGGCACCAAACCCAAATGACTGTCCTGCACCTGGATGCCCCTGACCATAAGAATATGTGAATGGAACAATGCAAATCTGTTATTCAGTGGCAACATTAGGTTGGTGGCATAATTTATTGCATGCTAAAAAGCTAACATTATGCAATACTTTATTATTTTACTATCTGATACTGTTTTTATATGTAAGAACATTGAATTGTAGCTACAGACACACACAAATTCATAAAGTCTCATTAACTTTTTAGAAGTGCTCTTTTCACCAAATTCTCAATCTCAGTTGTATTTGATACAATGTGAACGTATTAAGAAATGGGAAATATTTGGTGCAGATAAACTATTTGGCAGTGGATATAATCATCATACCTAAGACTTAACAGTGCATTAAAGTTTTCAAAATGCTTCATATATGATCTCATTTGAGCTTCTTAGTAATTCTATATAAGAATTCTTTGTTTTATTTCACTTCACTTTATTGCGCTTCACAGATAGTGCATTTTTTACAAACTGAAGATTTGTGGCAATCCTATGTCAAATAATTCTATTGGCTCCATTTTCCCAATAGCGTGTACTCACATCATATCTTGGCAAAATAACCTTTTCTTTATTATTATTCCTGTTATGGCAATAAATGGTTAGTGATCTTTGATGTGTTGTTGCAATTGTTTTGGGGAGCCACAAATCACACTCACCTAAGATGGTGAATTCAATTGATAAATGTTGTGTATTCTGACTGTCCCACATACAGGCAATTGACCATCTCTCTCCCTCTCCTTGGGTCTCCCTATTCCCTGAGACACAACCATATTGAAATTAGACCAATTAATAACCCTACAGTAGCCTCTTCAAAGAATCTATCAATATGGCAAACTTGATTGTTGTCTTATTTTAAGAAACTGCCCCAGCCACCCCAATGTTCAGCAATCACCATCCTGATCAGTCAGTGCCATCAGCATTGAGACAAGACTTTCCACCAGCAAAGAGATTACGACTTGCTGAAGGCTCAGAGGATGGTTAGAATTATTTTTAGCAATGAATTTTTTATCAATAAAATATTTTAATTAAGGTATGCACATTTGTTTTTTTAAAGACATAGTACTATTGTACACTTAACAGATTACAGTATAGCATGAACATGATTTTTCTATTCCTGTGACTCACTTTATTGTAGCAGTCTAGAACTGAATCCACAATATCTCCAGGGTATGCCTGTTCTGTTGTAGGTGCTCTTATTATCTTCATTTTACAGATAAGAAAACAGGCTGAGAGATATTAATTGCCTTGAGTTATGCATCTATTCGATGTCTGATTGACTTTGAACTCAAATTGTCCTGACTCCAAAGCCCAACACTTATCCATGGAACCACCTAGCTACCAATAATAACAATACAGCTCTAAAAAGGTAAAGAAGCAACTACTACTCACTTTTGCTTAACACTTTCATGCTAATAGGGTATCACTTGCATAGATCATCAATTCATTTCATGCAATTTGATGTAGGGTTTATATATTTCATGCAAAGGTGTTTTTTTTTTAATTCTGTGTGTGTGCTAGGAATGCCACAATGATCACATTTATTCTTTTCTTTGTTTCATACTCCTATTTCAATTACAAGCAGAAGGAGATTAAGGAGCAGCTGTTTTGTATGCCTTGTCAACTGGACAGTTTAATTGATTAAGGGTGTCAGGGCCAATCTACCACTGATAATAGAATATAGTCGGAAGTGGATCTGTCCAACAAACCAAATCTAATCTAAATTATTCCAGAAGTAGTTCAGTAGCTTAATGTAAATTAGATGCTTTCATACTCCCATATAAATCCTTAATATAATTTCTATATCTATGTGCAGCTGTGTATGTATCTCCTTTAAAAAAATATCCCTTGACTTTATCTCAGAGAAGGTATTTGGTAAATAAAATAATTTCCCTTTGTTTTATTTTGAACATTAGGGTTTGGAAGCACATAAAAAGACATGTAAATGGGGCTGGCATATTCCCTTGAATTCTGTTGTAACATAGAAAATATAGAATAAGGACTTCATTCATCCAATTTTCCCTGAATTCATGAGAGTGCAAATACATAATTCAACACTCATTACTGAGGGTTGAGGTTTAATATGTGTGTGTGTGCCTTTATGTTTGTGTATGTTTATATAGGTATATGTAGATGTATGGATTATATATATGAATATATATATGTTATATATATATGTGTGTGTGTGTATATATGTATATATATATATATATATATATAATATGTGTATATGTATCCATTCTAAGGAAAAGAAGACAAATAAGCATACTTTGCCAATCTGTGATTTTGTAATTATGGGGATTTCTCCATTGAAATACCTTGTATTCCATCCATAATCTAACAGATGGTCTTTATGAATACCTATTAACAAAAATAAAAAATCACATTATGGCCAAGCTGTGATGAGGCTCTCCAACTCAACTAGACTGCTTTGTATGTTAGATATAGAGATTACAAGCTTATAGTTGAAGTCTTTCTAGATTGGTGTGAAACCTATATGTGGTTACCTTTCCCCAGCAATTAGCCCCTTGGATCCTCCTTGCATAATAATGATTCATCAGAGTAGAACTTCAGAAGAGGTACGATGATGATGGTGATGGTGGTGATAATAACAGAAACTGGCATGCAAGTGTCTTATGACTACAAAATATTTTTCATATATTCATTAATTCAAGGATCTTCACAACAGCCCTCTGAGGTAGATAAGGCAGACACAGTATTATCTAATCCATTTTACAAATGAGGAAATGGAGGGTCCCGAGATAATCAGCAGATGACTTGGAATTCAAACTCATGTCTTCGGCACATCTCTCTGTCTACCATGCTGCCTCAGTTCATGTATTAGATTTCGTATCTTTGGAACTTTTTCCACATACTTTTGAGAAGCTCAAAATAAACATAGAGCAAGACTAATTAGAAAGCATTTTGAGGCTAAAACTTCCAAAAGAGGAGAGAAGAAAAAATAGGAAAAAGTGGAGCACAAAGAGAATTAAATAGATTGAAGAGAGGAAAATAGAAATGTGGATCCAAGATAGGGAAGTTTAAGAAGAGGTAAAAACTAGAAGTCTAATTAAGCAGATGAGGTCTGTCAGACAGCACAGATCTAGCTAGGTCATAGTTTCAGACTAGCATCTCAGTATGGAAAAGAGTGATTTCTCCAGATCCAAAGAAGAAAGTAAAAGGCTAGTGATAGATAACTGGATTTTAATTAAAGCAAGCAGAGATGTTTCAGAAATGTAAATAAAGGCATGGAGGAACAAATTGGGTCACCAAGTATAATAACAGATAAAAGATTGTGACCCTGAACACTAGAGCACTCTTCTTTCTGCCCTGCTTGCATGCTTATGTTTTCTGCTGTGTAAGACTACCAGTTTTATGTAGAGTGAGGTAGAGTCCCTCAAGTAACTTCCTCTTTAAAGATTATATGGACGATTGTGCCTTTATCTTTTTAACAGATTTAAATATTATATAAAAGGCTTATTTTATTTTAAAAATTTAAATTGATGTTTGTTTTAAACTTCCCTATATAATCTCTCCTTTGAGAGCCAACCTATCTAAATATAATTTGTTTTAAAAATAGAAAAAAAAAACAATAAAACAGTAAACCTGATCAGAGCATCCCCCCCCCCAAAACCCAAACACCTTGGGGAAAATCTCTGTCTCTGTCTCTGTCTCTCTCTCTATCTCTCTGTCTCTCTCTCTGTCTCTCTCTGTCTCTCTCTTTTTCTCTCTCTCTCTGTCTCCCTCTCTCTCTCTCTTTTTCTTTCCCCCCTCTTCTTATGTCCTCTCCCCTCTCTCTCTCCCTCTCCTTCTTTCTCTCCCATTCCCTCTCTCCCTCACACACAGAGGAAAGGGTAGAGGTGCTTTCTCATATCTCTTCTTTGAGCCCAAGCTTACTTTTATAATATTTGTCTTTGGTGATTGTTCTGTAGTTCCTATCTGTTGCATTAACACTATCATAATTATTGTATAGATTGTTTTCTTGTTTCTAATTACTTCATTTTGTATCAGTTTATGTAAGATATCCCATTTTTCTCTGAATTCAATATCTACAAGGCTTCTATAAGGAAGAAAATATGTGAAAAAGGAGCCAGCAATGGCCAAACAACTCTCTCCCCATGTGAAGGCTATGTCTCCTCATTTCTCCTAGAAATGTAAATTAGAGTCCACATTTCTTTCCCCAGTCTCCTGCATAGCTAAGTTACATGTGCCTGTAGTGTGGGCACGATCTTTCCCATGACCAACAGGTGGCTCTTTTGGCATCCTCCTGGTAGATGGAACTGCTCTTCTCTAGACTGTCTAATTTGGAATATCACAAGTTCCTCAGGATCCAGACTATCTGGCTTTATAGATTGTGAAAGTTTGTTGTTATTGTTTTAAGCTGCCAATTATTTTATAAAAGAGTTTCATTTCAGAGATGTCATTAATTGTATAAGCAATCAAGAAGCAAACATTTGAGCTTTACCTGAAAATGAGCCAAAAATGCATAGAGCTTCAAGCCCTGGCAAGGTCTGCCTACCTCAGAGTCAATCTAACCATTAGCCTCATGCTTGCATGAGATAACATGAATCTTCTCCACCTTAAAAGTTGGAAAAAAGTGAGCCATGAGGGACCATGCAGAAGTCTTGAAGATTCTGCCTGGTAACTTGGTAAGCTAAGGCTTTATTCTGTTTTCATTTTGGAATTTATACAACCTTGCCTATTTGACCATATCCCTCTGTCAAATGCACAAATAACTGATTTTAGATAGCATTTCATTTTTTCAAAGCACTTTCCTCATAATAACAGATGGATCAGATATTCCTCATAATATGATAACCATTTTATGGATGAAAAAAACCTAAACTTCAGTGTTGTGAAATGATTTGACAAGAATCACAGATAGTAAATAGAAGTGAATTCACCTGAAACCCAAAGTTCCAAGTGAGCTGCCTTACAAACATGTCATCCTGTATTTCAGAGCACCACAGTTGGACAAAGAAGACTTCTTTGGGGGGGGGGGGAATATTTTTAATTGTAAAATAACCAAACTGTTTACTTGCTGGATAGAGGCTTGGTCTAATAGAGTTCCCTTGTATGAATGCTGTGTCAGTTCTTTGGATGCTGCTTAGTCATTCTAGAATGGTGCTAAGAGGACCTGAGTTCCTGCTGATAGGGAAAACCCTCAAAGAGCACAGTTGCATCCCACTGACCCAGTGAAACTCTCAGTGAGATCTCAGAATGGATTTGAGGCTGCCTGTAACTGGTCTTTTTACTCCAGACCCTACAAGATTAAATGTCAAATGTGCAACTAAGAAACTAGAAGAAAAGTTTTCAAGGAAGATTTCACATGAAGGAACAAAACTTTCCCTGAGCAGTAGCTGAAGTGACTTCGGGCCACTGTGGAACCTCTCTGAGGGTGATGGGGACACGAGAGCTCTTCATTTGGATCCACTTGTATCTGGAAGAAAGATATTTTATAGTCTAAGAAGAGTATGATTCATGCTCTTTCTACCCAACTTTTCCACTATTCTGCCACCATCACTGAAAAAATAGAAGATGCCCAGGGCTAAGTGTTATTTTGTATATTTCTTTGTTTCTTAGATTGCAGACTCAAGAGTTAATCACTAAATGGCCAACCTAGTGGTAAGGAGCCTCTGCATAGTTTTCTGGTCCTCAGAAAATAGATTCATTAAGTTGCTAAGTCTAGCAGCAGTACCTCCTCCAATGTTTTCAATGTTATTTAATAATATTGCTATTTAAGAGGAATAATTACTTTTAACTTTATGATTTTTCTCACATTCACATTTGTTATGCCTTGAAGAGATTGGATTCTTTTTTTGTTTTTGTATAAATAATTCCTGAAATGTCAGTGCTGAAAACTTTAACCCTAATTAAAATGTTAAAATCCTCAAAGTTCTGTTGACCAAAATGGAAAAAAAAATGCTATGTTTCTCAACATCTTACAAAAATCTTATTAAATAATGATTATTCTTGACATTTAATATTGCTCATCAGCAACTTTAAAGTGTTATTAAACACTTACTTTGTATTTGAAAAGATACAGTACATTTGACATAAAGACTAAATATTTTGTTAGAGATTTTTTTTTAATTTTTAAATGTCATCAGAATTTCAGACAACTGTGATTATAATAAAACATTTCTTGTGTTGTCATAGTAACTCAATTTGGAAACTGCTCTGAAATCTAAAATCTACGAAGTGCAGTTGAAATAAATTGTTTTACAATCCCCACAATTTTATTCTTATAAGTATTTCAACAATTCCCAAAGAAGTTGGTTTGCTAAGAATATGGCTTAATGTTTATACTGACATTTCTCTGATTACATCTAGTAAGACCATGTATTTTGTCCTTGAATGATCCAATTTTGGGGTTATTTAGTAAAGAAAATTGAATGTGCTTTTGTGATTTTGTAGATATTCCATAATTATTTTATGCCTTTATATAAAAAGTACTCCCAGTCAAGTCAGAATAGTTTAAAAGTGTAATCCATAAACATATTTTAAAAGGTTGATATGAATGGAACTCAATCCTTTTCAGTCATAAAGATCAGATTCTGTCAGTGAAGTGCTCATAGATACATGCAATGCCGAGAGGTTGTGCAGAGATAACTACCAGATTCCCTCTGACTCTCAGAGAAGTGCTTTTTTCCTCCTTTGTTTTGTCCCTTTGTGGGAAGTAGTATGCCTTACTAGTCTAGGGATTTTAAGTGTGGATTTATCCATGCAAATCTTGGCTCAGCCCCTAGCTAGTGCTTCTTTTCAGTCATTAAGCTACTGATTATGTGTTTCTTCAATTCACATACAAAGCATATTGAATAAAATATCAATCAGAAAAAAGTAATTCTATCAGTGCCCTCAGTATCATTGTCCCACATGATCAGCAATTGGGCAGACTAGCCAATAAAGTTAACTCAGCTCCCATCCCAGATAATCTCCTGAGGAGCTAATACAAGGAAAAGATGAAACATTCATACAAACATCTCTAATATAAAAGGAAGTAAAAAGTAGGAAAGAAAGATCCAAGTCAAAGTACTATGAGGGAGTGGAAATTTAGAATGTTTTCATGAAAAAGATGATTCCTGAGTTAAGGAGTCCATTCTAGCCTGATTGTTGTTGTTCTGTCATTTCAGTCATATCTGACTATTTATTACTCCTTTGGGGATTTTCTTCACAAAGATATTGGACTGGCTTCCCATTTCCTTCTCCAGATCATTTTACAAATGAGAAAATTAAGGCAAACAATTTAAGTGACTTGCCCCAAATCATATAGCTGGTAAGCATCCTGATTTCTCAAGCCCATATGATTCTAGGCAAGTCAATGAAAAAACATTTGGTAAGCACTTACATCTCAAGTAGTGTGCCAAGTTCTAGGGATACAAATACAAAAGTAAAGTCAGTCCCTATCCTTAAGAAGCTTGTATTCTGATTGGGAAAGATAATAAAAATTGCGTCTTGTTGTCCATAAAGGGGCTCTTTGATCCCGAAAGTTACAATGATGGTGAGGGGATGGAGAATAGATTGACATACCTCTTCCTAGGAAAAGAACAGAATTGCTTGCAGTTCTAGAAATTAAAGGAGCCAAAAAAGGACACACATGAAGCAAAAAGGAGGTTATAAAGAAGATGGGTGAAGAGAGGAATGAAGTAAAACATGGTTAGACGCTTCCTGAAATTAAGAGCCTGGTGAAACAGTTAAACAATCAGTAAACATTTATTAAATGCCAGGCACTGTGCTAAGTACACTAATGGACACAAAAAAGAAGAAAAAGTCAGTCAGGGTTGTGTTTGTGTGTTTGTATGTGCATATACAATATATAAGGATGAAGGACAGGATGAGAAGAGCAGCGGATGAATACTAAGGTAATTCAGATGACAGAAGTAGGGATGAATGGGTTATATAAACTTTGCTAATTTTGCCTGTGTATACTCTCGCTGGTATTTATATTGTGTACAATTATTATTTATTTTGTGTACATTTATAATTTTTATTAGTTTTTATGTATTAAAGGCCCATGGATAGATTTTAAGAGATCTGTGAATTTGGATAGCAAAAAAAATTGCCTCTTTATTTTTACTTACCTTTTGTTTCCTTTGCAATCTTATATATTTTATTTTATTTATTTAAAATGATTCTGAGCAGATCATAAGCTTTTCCAGACTTTCAGAGAGTTCCATGACATTAAAAAGGGTTAAGAATTCCAATCATATGCTACATAAGTTCTGGGGCCATATTGGTTTGCATCATTGTACTCCCAGTACCCTTTACATAATATTTGTCCTTAGTTTCAAAGAAGATCAATAACATCATAGGTGATGCCTTGACTAAAATAGGATTTAAATGAAGCGAATTGCAAAAAGTTATCAGCCTCACTCTCCCAGAGGCTTTGAAGTCCAATGATAAGACAAAAGTCAAGAAGACTGCTGATAGACTAGGATGCAAGGGATGATGACCTTGGCATCTTTGATGTCTGACCAAGCTGCAATAGTGTCTGTTTCAGAATCCTTCATGACTGTTGAAACAAATTGTTCTTATCTGCACCTTCCTTCCACCAGGGGAAGTCTTTTACATGCATGGGATAGACATCTCTCAAATTCTGTTGATTACCCTTAACTCGGCTTAGCCTGTCTCTAGAGATGGATTTACTGAGTTGCGGCTGTTATGCGTGCTACAACATTTTGGAGCTGTAGGTGAGATTTGGGTGAAAGGTAGATACCAGAGGGGATTAGAGGGAAGTTGAGCAGCTGTCACACCAGAGGGGCTAGTTTTCCCTGAATACTTTGTACACCCCAGCCATTACATAATAGCTACTTACTAAATGCAGAATTAATGAATGAAAAAGTATTTATTACGAGCCACACTTCATGCTAAGCAATGAGGATATATTAACACAAAACAGACCCCTGGCTTAAAGGATCTTAAAAAGAGCAAGATATCCTTCTGGGGTGATCAAAATGGTGTATTTTGAATCAAGAAGGCACAATGACCAGGAGGAAAGTCATTATTATTTATTATTTTTATTAGTTTTTATGTATTAAAGGCCCATGGATAGATTATGTTAAAGACCTAGAAAGCAGTTTAGAAAGGAGGAAGCATAAAGTAGCAGGGCAAATGGCAAAGTCCAGAAGATGAACTGGCAACCAAGATTGGATGTACAATTGAAGTAGCCTATGAAAACACTAAGTTTCAGCATTTACTAGTGGAGTTCAGAAATATGTCTCTTTGATACAAAGTGTACATTATTTAGCAGGTACCCATGTTTATCAATGATTTTTTTTTAATTTTGAAAGGGAAGACAAAGAACAAAATCAACAGATTTATTGCTTTCACCAGATTAAGGTAGTAGGGAATTTTAACACTTGTTTTAAGTGGGGAAGTTTGACTTAATTATTGAGTAAATCAATTTATCATATCCTTACACTATGATTCTATGACTATATCTTTAAGGAGTTTTCATTCTAGGAGATGGATGGTGGCAGGAGAAGATGAAATGTCCATGCAAATATTATAATATAAATGGAACTAAAAAGTGTGAAAGAAAGATCCAAGTCAAAGTACTATGAGGGAGAGGAAATTTAGGAAGTCTTCATGAAAAAATGATTCCTGAGTTAAGGAGGCCTGTGTCCTCTCCCCCCACATTTTCTATGAAAGTTAAAATTTTGTAATTTTCTCCTTCCTGCCTGATGGACAAATCAGAGTCATGAGCATTATTCTCTGTATCTACATTCTTAAATGACAACTATAATTTTTTTAATTTTATTTTTAAACATTAATTTATTTTTTTATTTTTCCAATTACATATAACAATAATTTTCAATACATGTTGTCCAAAATTACAATATCCAAACCATCGCCCTCCTTTTCCCTCCCCCAACTCAGATATAGTATATTTGAGGGGTTGTTTAGTTGTAACTGAGGGGTTGAGTCTTTCAGTATATAGAGAGAAAAAGAATGGAGGATCCCCTTCTCAAAGTGGGGTTCAGGGGAGACAGCAGATATAAAGGGTTGGCTCAGAGAGAGGAGAGAGGGTTTGAAGATTTTTCCCCCTTCTGCCTTCTCTCCCTAGTTAAGGGTGCTATCCCAGATTCGCTCTTGTCCCTCTTGTCTCCCCTCCTCCACTCAAGACCAAAGGGTCTCCCCTTGATCTGTTCCCTTACACTTGATTCACAGCTTGGGGAAAAGAAAACTGTTTTAATGTCAACTCAACCAGGATAATACAAAGGAATATCTAGAAGGGAAAGAATGGGAGAGGACAGTGGGGAAAAGGGGGTCCCTGTCTCTATCTAAACCCTTTCCCCTCCATCCTCGAGTTTGGGGGGAACTCAGGCCTTGGAAGCCTGAGCCCCCAGAAAGAAAGTCAGGATGACTCACCCTGGGTTTGGCCCCTTGGCCACAGTTCAGACTCAGGGCAACAGGAGCAGAAGTAAAGTCAGAGAGAGATTTAAAATGTCTTTCTCAGGTTTCCTCTTCAATAAACTTTTTCAATTGGGAAATGTTGGGGAGAAGGATTTCCAATCACAAATAGGAAAAAGTGAGTAACCCTCAAGAGAAAGTCATATTTCAACCTTATCTCTTCAGATTCTCCAGAATGAGAGCCCAACTGCTCTTCCAACCAGAATCTTCTCCTCCTCCAGATTCCAAATTCCTGGGGCCCCTCCCCCATCCAGGTGATCAGTTCCACACACTCTTCAGCCTGGCACTTTTCTTATGTGCCAGCCTCTGTCACAATAGTAAACAATTTAATCTGGGTCATGCATGTATTATTGTGTAAAACACAATTCCAAACTGGTCATTGTTGTAAGATCACATTCATATAAAATCAAAACCTCAGAGTTGTTTTAATTTTCATTTCTCTAATCAAGAGTGATTTAGAACATTTTTCATCTGATTATTGGTAGCTTTGATTTCTTCATCTGAAAATTGTTTGTTCATATCCTTTGACCATTTGTCAGTTGGGAAATGGACAGCCTTAATTTTTTTTTAATTAGCTCTCTATCTTTGTACTTTTCCCCCTTCACTTTTCAATCTGAGGGTCCTCTGGACTAAATTATAAAGTGAGTGAGGGGAGTATTTGATGGGTTCTTCTTGATTTATATAATTTCACCAACCCATTGAACCATTTAAGCACAATATATTTCTTAGTGTGAACACTAAAAGTACAGATTTCTACCCTTAGACCTTTCAACACTACAATTTTGTGACACAGCATGGTCCAAATGATATTCCTCAATGTCTATCATGCATGTTCTGTGAAACGGATTTCCCATAGTGTCAAAATCTCAGAATTGGAAGGGATCTGTAAGGAAAATTTTAGCATTGTAACTTAAAATCTAAATTAATTGGTTGCCAGGGATAATCCCAAATAATAAAATACCCAAGTCAGCTGGAAATTATGGTGATTTTAATTAATAGAGAGAGAAGGAATTAAGGAGAAGAGCGGAAGAGGAAAGAGTTAATTTAAACTGTTCCAACTCAGGCTGAGCCAGGCAGGAGTTAAAGGCCTTGGCCAAAGGGGCTTCCCTGAGCCCAAGGGAAAAAGAAGTCAGTCTTATCACTCACCACAAGACCTTCTCAAGGAAGCTGCCTGAGTGAGCTCCTCCAGGCTGAGTTCCAGGATCGAACTGGTGCCCAGGCTGCTCACAGGAAGTGATCATCCAGATCCACCTCTCTGAGGAAAGAGGGTGTTTTTATTCAAAAAAACACTTGAGGACAGCAAGGGAGCCAAATATATAGTCCTTTTCACCCTTGTGTCTCCTCCTCTAAATTTTCACATCTACCAGTCACATCAAAGGCTTTCTCCAGGACTGCCCATACTTTTAGTTCTCACTTTGTTTGATTAGATTATATCTTTTAGAGTTACCTCACACTTCTTTGTTAAGTTCACCTTTTGTTAATTACTTGACCTTTTTTTTTTTATTAATTTATCCTTTATAGTTACTTAACACGTTTTTGTATTAGGATACTAAAAATAGACTTAGCTTAATGTTCTAGCTTCACTATAAGGTGAGAACTAAGTACCTTCATTGTTCAATCAGGAGATTACAACTTATCTTTCCCTAAAGTCTGGTTTAAGTAGGGTGGCGTAATTTTAAAGTTCCTAAGACATTCCTGATCAAGTATCTCCATTGTTACAATCAGGAAATAGCTAAATCAAATCTTCTAAAGTACAGTCTGAGTAGGGTGGAGTAGTTTTAAAATTCACAGATCTCAATGATCATTTCTCAACTAGAATCTTCTCTACAAAAAGCTTAAATTTGCCTTCCTGAAATTACAGTAATTGCAATAGCAAGAATAATATCCTTTATATAGTGCATTAAGATCTGCAAAGCACTTTATAAATATTATCTCACTTTGATCTTTACAACAAGGGGTGCCTTATTATTATGCCCGTTTTGTAGATGGGAAAATTGTGGCAAAGAGAGGTTAAACAAATTGCCCAGGTTCACACAGCTAGTAAATATCTGTAGCATTATTTAAACTGGAGTCTTTCTGTCTCCAGGTCCTGTTCTCTATCCTTACCCATGTTGTATCCTTTGGCATAAAACTCTGGTAGTAATGAAAGAGGATCTGAGGAATTCATATCTTACTATTTTTCTGAGAGGCAGCCTGCTGAAGAAAAGGGTATGGATTTTCAGTCAGAATACTTGGATTTAAATTCTAGCTTTGCTTCTTGCTAGTTGTGGTATTGCTCAGTTTCTTTAGGAGTTGGTTTTTGCATGGTAAAAGAGTGTAGCTAGGTGGTGTCACTGTGGAGAGAGGACTGGGATTGGAATTGGGAAGATTCATCTTTATGAGTTCAAATCTGACTCCTGAATATGTATGTTTATCTCAGCTTCTCATTAGTCAAATGAACTTAAGAAGGAAATGGTAAACCATTCCAGTGGCTTTGTCAAGAAAACTCCAAAATGGGGTCATGGAGAGTTAATTAAACAACAATAGATGAAGGGAGGAGGGTGGATGAGCTGGGTTCAAAAATCCCTTCAAGCTCTAAATCTAAAATCCTAGGACCAAGATCATCATATGTTAAAGAGATTAAGTTTGAAGGAATTCAACTAGAAGCAGCTTAGATGTACTAGAAAGAACAAAGATTCAGAATATGATCTGAGTTTTAATTCCAGCTCTAGCACCTAGTGATCCTAGACAACCAATCAACCAGTAAGCATTTATTAAATTCCTGCTCCGTACCAAGCAGGGTAGAGATTTAAAGAAAGGCAAAAATTTTCCCTAAACTCCAGGAACTCACAATCTAAGAAATGCAAAAATATTCCCTATATTCCAGGGACTCACAATCTAATGGGGCAAAGACAATATGTATAAAGAAGTTAAAAGGATGGAAGAAGGTACCTAGAAATGAAATTCTGTGGCAGGGTAGAAAATGATGAAATAGCTGCCTTGGGCTTCCTCCTTAAAGATAGATCTGGTCATATCCATCCTCTGCTTTCTCTAGGCAAAGGGAGAGAGGGAGGGAGGGAGGGAACTGGAGGGAAAAGGCAGAGGAACTAAGGAGATATGAGTTTCAGAATTGACCTGATCTTGAGAAGATAAGTTTCTGAAGGCAATGATAAAGCCCAGGAGAATAGCCAAGTGAGAAATAAAGACAAATCACAATCCTTCTGAGCCTTAGTTCCCTCATCAATAAAATGGGCTATTTTTCAAGAGGCTATTGTGAAGAAAGCACTCCATAAACTTCAGTGTACCATTTAAATGTGAGTAGTATTAGTAATTATTAACATATTTATAATGATTACTTAATTAATATATTCATATATGTATAATGATTACTTAGTTAATATATTTCTATATGTATGATAATTAGTTAATATGTTTATAATTACTAATGTCAATATAAGATATATAGTTCTACATATCTCAATATAATATATAAGTATATTTCTTAATATATAATTATATCTCAATGTAATTATGTATGATATATATTGACAAATTTGATTTTTAATTTATTATATATTACTATATAAACATTATTTTATAATATATAATGATTATCATTAATCATGTTAATTATATTGAATAAGTCAACTCTATAGCAAAATAATGAAAATTGTTGGAGACAAAATCAAGAAAAATGGTTGAAATTTTTTTCTATATATATATGTCTAGATAGCTCATATTTTATGTGTGATTATATATCTATATAAAAATTCAAGTGAAAATGATAGTAATTATTCTTACTATTTCCAGATTTGTTTATACTCTCATACATGCTGCTATAGAGCCAGATAAGGGGTCATTGGCCCAGCCCTTTGGCTCACATACATGTTTGCATGTGCATCTACAGAAGTACACAGACATATATTAATCTGCCAAGCCTCCCTCAGTTTTCTCATTATTTCAAGAGAGATACTTTGCTGTGATTTCAGCCTTGAGTTTCCTGCCCTGCCTGACTCACCAGCATGACTTGGAACAGCTCAAACTCTGTCCACCCACAACCATTTGACAGATTTGAATAATTATGTCTCTCTCTCCATTTTATATTTTGACAAGACATTCTAGTACTTGAGCAAGAAACAGAACATTGCTCCTTAGCAGGGAGCTTGGAGAGATGGAATAAATCAAGTTCTCAGCTTCAAATCAACTCAGTGAACTGTGATTCCCTGGTGTCTAGTCTTCTTTGTGAGTCACTACTAATGTGTATCATCAGGCAAGTCAGCATGATACGACGTGCCTGAACTGGACTTGGAGAGAGAGGGCTGTCATTTGAATATCCCACCTCATAGAATTGACTAGTCAAGAGCATTCATCACTCTGTGCCTTGGTTTCCTCATTAGCAAAGTGATGATGATGCATGACCTATCCCACAGAGTTGCTGAAAGTGTTCAGCAAAAGGTTGTTGTTTTTTCTCTTATCATTATTTTGAAATTTAAAAAAAATCATTTGCAATAAAAAACAATAAATACCACCAAATATTTTATTTTCTCATCACAAAATCCCTGGGAGAGAGATGCTCTTATTATCCCCATTTTATAGCTGAGGTAGGAGTTAAGTAATTAAGTATCTAGGTGGATTTGAACTCATATCTTTTCAACTCCAGGTCCACTGCGCTATTTTGTTACCCACTACATATATAGTTAGTTAGTTAGTTAGAAAGAATATATATATATTTCTAGAATATATGTTTATAAATAGTGCTAGAATATATATATATTATATATAGGTAGAACATATGTTTATATATATATATATATATATAGCTAGAAACCAATACTATCATAGGATCATAGATCTAGAGCAGGAAGTAGTTATCTTAGAAGCCATCTAGTCTAACATTTTTCATTTTAATTTTAACACACAATACTACATTGTCTCTTAATGGCAATTAACAAGTTATACATTTTTTTCTTCCTGACATCCTCATGAGGTAGATTGTGCAAGTGTCCTTGTGCCCAGTTTTCAGAAGGGAAAGCTGATCCTTAGGTGTTCTTCAGGCAGTTTGTCCAAGGCCATAGTCCCATCACACCTAGGCTAATCCAGAAGTCATGACTCAAAGAATACAGAAATTGAGAGACTTGCAAATTGGGAAAACCGCTAATTTGGGGAAAGTTTTAGAGATTATTCCATTATCACTTTTGACTCTATATTTTCATGGAGAAAATTCCCTTTAGATATTAACTTTTCTTTCTTCCTTTTGTAGAAACAGGATGGCAGTATATAGCATCTGTTATAGCTGATAGACAAGGCTATGGAAGATTCTGAATTATTAGCTTTTTTACTTTTCTCTGGTGATCCTGTAAGAATGTCTGGAGGGGGCTCTGTTTTGTTTTGTTTTTTTGAATCTGACTGAAATGAACTCTCAGGTTCCTTCTAGCTTTAAGATTATGTGATGAAATGATTTTGCACTCCTATTGGGCATTTATTTGTCATCCTTTTTTTGTTTGTATTTTTAAAAAATTTGTTTCATTTTTTATTTTTCCAAATGACACATCAATATAATTTCTAATAATCTAATAATCTGACATTTTGTGATTTTGTTCTCTCCCTTACATCCCTTTTCCCTAAGATAGCAGGTGATATAATAGAGATTGTATGTGTGCTCTCATGCAATACATATTTCCATGTTCATTATATTGTTAAAGAAGACACATATTGCTTATACAAGGAAAAAAACTCACGAAGGAGATAAAGTGAAAAATGATATGCTTCCATCTGCATTCAGACTATCAGTTCCTTCTATGGGAGTGAATAGCTTCCTTTGTCATGAATCTCTTGTGTTGTCCTGGATCTTTGCATTACTGATAATCATCCTACATTATGACTGTTACTCTGTGTATTTTGTGTATATTGTGTATATTGCTCTCCTAGTTCAGCTCACATCACTTTGTATGACTTCATATAGGTCTTTCCAGGTTGTTGTTGTTGGGTTTTTTTTAATGATTGTCCTGTTCATCGTTTCCTTTGGCATAGTAGTATTCCTTTCTGATTATATACCACAGCCATTCCCCAACTGATGGACATCTCTTCAGTTTCCATTCTTTGCTACCACAAAAAAATGAGTTTCTATAAATATCTTTATACAAGTAGGTCCTTTTCCCCTTTCTTTGATCACTTTAAGATTCAGCTCTAGTACTGATATTGCTGGGTCAAAAGATATGCACAATTTTATGACCCTTTGGATATGGTTCCAAATTGCTCTCCAGAATGGTTATATCAGTTTGAGGCTCCACCAGAAGTGTGTTTAGTGTCCCAATTTTTCCACATTCCCTCCAACATTTATCATTTTCCTTTATTCTCATATTAGCTAGTCTGATAGCTGTGAGGTGATATCTCGAAGTTGTTTTAATTTGCATTTATCAGTCATTAGTCATTTGGAGTATTTTTTCATGTGACTAAAGGTAGTTTTAATTTCTTCATTCAAGAACTGTCTTTTCATGTCTTTTGACCATTTATCAACTGTATCCTTTTAAATTTGACTCAAATCTCTGTATATTTGAAAAATGAAACTTTTTTAAATATATTTTATTTGATCATTTCCAAGCATTATTCATTAAAGACATAGATCATTTTCTTTTCCTCCCCCCCACCCCCCATAGCCGACGCATAGGTCCACTGGGCATTACATGTTTTCTTGATTTGAACCCATTGCTTTGTTGATAATATTTGCATTAGAGTGTTCATGTAGAGTCTCTCCTCTGTCATGTCCCCTCAACCGCTGTATTCAGGCAGTTGCTTTTCCTCGGTGTTTCCACTCCCATAGTTTATCCTTTGCTTATGAATAGTGTTTTTTTCTCCTAGATCCCTGCAGATTGTTCAGGGACATTACACCGCCACTAATAGAGAAGTCCATCACCTTCGATGATACCACAGTGTGTTTGTCTCTGTGTACAATGTTCTCCTGGTTCTGCTCCTCTTGCTCTGCATCACTTCCTGGAGGTTGTTCCAGTCTCCATGGAACTCCTCCACTTTATTATTCCTTTTAGCACAATAGTATTCCATCACCAACATATACCACAATTTGCTCAGCCATTCCCCAATTGACGGGCATCCCCTCGTTTTCCAGTGAAAAATGAAACTTTTATCAGAGCCACTTGCTATAAAAATTTTCCCCAGTTTGTTGTTTTACATCTAGGTTCTGTCTGTTTTATTTGTGCAAAAATGTTTTAATTGATATAGTCAAAGTTATCTATCCTACATCTCATCATACTTTCTACATTTTTGTGCTTCCTTCCTTTGTTTATGGAATCTCCCTTTATTTCTAAATCATGTATCCATTTTTTTTTTATCTTGGCATGAGATGTTGGTTTATGGCTAGTTTCTGTGATACCATTCCACTTTTCCCAGCAGTTTCCATTGAAGAGTGAGTTCTTCTTCCAAAAGCTTGGATCTTTGGATTTGTCAAACACTAGTTGGCAAAATGGTCATTTACTACTCTATGTAAAGTATTTAATCTATTCCATTGGTATCATACTCTATTTCTCAACCATTCCCATATTGTTTTGATGTTTGCTAGTTTATGAAACATTTTGAGCTCCAGTACAGCTAGGCAACCTTCCTCCTTTTTCTTTGGGGGGGGGGGACAATTCTCTTGATATCCTTGGTTTCTCCTTCTATATGAATGTTATTATTTTTTCTAGCTCTATGAAATAATTCATCTTTCATTTTTGAAGAGGACCAATAACATCACAATAGGGCATCTTTACTTGCAAGTGAGTTTGATTTAAGTAAAGCAAAGTTACATAAAGTTGTCTGCCTCATTTTCTCTCCCAGAGTCATTGAAGTCCAGCGGCAGACAAAAATAGGGAAAAGTGATGAGAACTCAGTGAATGATCTTGGCATCTTCTTTGTCTGGCTAAGCTCTTGGGTACTTTAGAGGTACTTATATACATATTGGAATGGCCTTTTTAATATGACAGCATATGACTTTACTATATAGATCAAACACTTTTACAGTGGACTCAGGTTTTCTTTTAAATCTCTCTTCCTTTTCTTGGCTAAACTCCTTGAAAATACTGTCCATATTTATTGCCTTTACTAATCTTCTGCTCTTCCTGTGTTTTAGAGGCAGGACATAAAGGACCCCTATATTTTGACCCTTGTTCTTGTGATCTTTCAACTCTGCCAAGAATCTGAGAGCTTATGAAAATCCCAAGCAATATCCATAATAAAACATGGCAACAAAAAGAAATTCCATCTACTGAAAACTGAATTAATCTTTGTAATGGAAACTAGTAAGAAATGCCCCAGTGGACCTACTTAAAGCACAGTTTCAAGCAAGTTTCCTATTTTTCTTTAGATTTCATCTGAAAATGTGTTCCCTCAAGTTTTCATTCTAAAATTTCATTTTTTAGAGTCTCTCTCTGAATAACTTGGTTTCCCTCATAACTTACAGTAGTCTACTTTTTTACAGAGGTCTATTGAGCCCATCCAGCAACAGAGTGGTGTAGTGGATAAAGTGCCATGTCTGGGGTCAGAAAGACTCACTTTCATGACTTCAAATCTGGCCTTAGAAACTTACTGGGTGTTAGAATAAGGATTTAAATGATCTAATTAACCTAGTTAGAAGTAAGGATTTAGTATAGAGAAAGAGTTTTAAATTTTACCTTGGCTCCTTTAAGCAGAGAAGGAAAGAATTATCTGTGGGTCACTTTAAGAGAATTTCAGTGAAGGAAAAGGAAGTTAGAGAGAACTGGTCACTCTCTGGAGCTTCCTTGCTTGGAGTAGGTAGCCGGAGAGTTGGCTCTGATAAATCTGTGATTTTCACAAGAGTTATTTTGGAGAAGTCAAGAAACATCTTTTGACCTGAAGAAGACTGGGTGAAGTGACTGCTTTTTCTCTGAGAGAGGGAAAAGCGGTCAAAGGGGGCGCTGTTTTCCTCTTCCTTTGGCAGTGTCAGTTTCAAGCACCCTGCTGTGAGAACAGAAAGAAATAACTGTCATTTTCTGACAAGTAGTTTGAGGCAGCTGGTAAAATCTTGTAGATATTTTAAGGAGAAGTATATAAATTTAGGATCATCTATTAGGATACCTTTAGTTAAATAGATTTACTCCTTAGATAGTAAGAGCAGAGCAGTATAGGTTCACTCTGGTGAACACAAAGCAGTCTCTTGTGGACAGAGGGTTTTGGGGGTATAGTTAGAAATTTTATTGTTAGATTTAATAGATTCTAATTTTTTATTTCTACCTTTCAGCCTGTCCCTGTCCTTTCTCTTAATTATAAATAAATATTGTTGGATTAAGCTGTATCCAGCAAGTTTATCAACTGCCTTCCACTAGAGTTCCCTGACAGCATTAGCCTATCAATATCAACTGATCATAATGACCAATATCTCAACAAGATCAGATTTATACAGAACCTGGGCAAGCCACTCAACCATATTTGAAAACTCAGTTTCCTCGATATCTATATCTAGTATATCTATATTTGTTAAGGGTAAATTTTTAGGGTTGAGACTGAATATCATTTTAGTGGTCACCAGGGATTTAAATTCTAAATCCCAATGAAATACTCAAGTCAGAATGGAATTTTATAGTGGTTTATTTACAATAGAAGGAAGAAATTAAGAATGAAGGAGAAAGAGGGAAAAGGGTAGAAGATCTACTCAGGCCTGGCCTGAGTCAGGGGGAGTTCAGAAGCCTCAGCCATGGGGCCTTCCCAGAAGATTAAGTCTAACTCAGCTTCTAGCCACAAGGCTTCCTCCAAGATGAGGGACCTCCTTGGAGGCTGGTGCCTTCAGAAAGCCAGGGAAAGAGAATTCAGCCTTAACACTCACCACATGGTCCCCTAAGGGAAGCAGTCTCAGGTATCTACATTTCAGTCTTCCAAGTCAAGAACTCCACAAAAAGCTGCCAAAGTTCCTCTCTCAGGAAGTGATGCAAAATATAAAGGCAGTTCTTTTCGTCACTTCCTGTGTCTCATATGTGCCGATGGTGGCTTAAACTTGGCTTAGGACAGCACAGGGAGTCAGTCAATTGTTTCTGATTTGTCACTTGCTAGCACATGTGGGTCACAGACTCCTCCACACTTAATCCTTAGGTGGGGGTGTATACATTCCTGGTTGCTAGAATTCTAAAGACTAAGCAGGGTGGAGTAAATCTAAAATTCATGTATCTATATCTATATATATAATATATATACTCAATATGTATTACATATATATTATATATATATATAATATTTATATCCTCAATCCTATAAAAGGAACTAGAGAAGGAAACAACAAACAACTCCATTATCTTAACCAAGAAAACCCCAAATGGGATCACAAAGATTTGGACACAACTGAAATAACTGAACCCTGAATAACTGAAAAATACTTAAAAAAAGAATATAAAGACTCTGAGTACAGGTACTGTTTTTGCTTTTGCTTTATATTACCAGAGCCTAGCTCAGTACTAGGGTAAAGCAAGCATTTATTAGTTGATAGCTGATTTATAGATTTATCTATTAATTTTCCATCTCCTCAAAGAGTTTCTTAATTGTGTAGCATGTAGTAGCTCACTGTGAGGCAAGGTAGGCCCACAGATTTGACTTTTAGTTACATTTAGTTACTAATGGACTATGAAGCCTTGGGCAAGTTTCTTCACATCTGAGCACTGGTTTTCTAATCTATAAAGTGTAGGATCTGGCCTAAAAGAGTGCTAAAATTACTGCTGACTCCAGTAGGCATAGTCATCCTATGATTCAAAGGATTTGATGATTTATTTATGATTTGGTATTTGGATTTCTTTCATGTGTATACTGTTGTATATGTTTATTTTTCATTGTGAAATCCAAATATATAATTTATATTATATATAATATATTTATCTTTATAGTATAAGCAGTTTTATTAAGATTACAATATAGCCCCACTAATTAACTTTGAATATATCTCTGTTGGAAATACTACACACACATCCCCTTGTATCTCCGTACACTCCTTTCCTGCCATCTTTTGTAGTTTGTCTTCCCCTTTGGGTTGTAAGCCCCATTGAAGGCAAGGATGCTTTCTTTTTAGTAATTTTTAAATTAATACCACATATGCTAAATAGTTTCTTTTATTGCTGCCCTTTAATGTCAGGATCTTGCTAGACATTAATTCATAATGCACTTAAAAATATCTTCACCTGCATTAGGCTCCAGGAAAGCTCTTACTCTGGAGTCCTTGGCCACTCGTTTCAAGCATACAATGAATGGTTTCTTGTCTGATAATACTCTTGGGTGCTGGATTTAGCAAATAATTGATTAATGAGAACTTAAAGAATCCTAAGTTATAACCAAGATGCTCAGGCTTGCCTTTTTGCCCAGTTTCTGCCATTATACCTTTGTCTAGTTTCTAAATCCTACCAATGTTTCCCTTAGGACAAACTGGTATACCTAGCAATCTCCAAAGCAACAAAACCAGAACCAGCAAAATATGGATCAATAATAGACTTCAAATGTATTTTCAGTGGCTCAGTTCCTCAAATTGACTTCACAATTCAGCAACAGAGTCATTCTGAATTTTACTTTTGGCCAAATTAACAAGCTGTCATGATGGCACTTACAAGAGACTGGAGTTACCCCCCATTTCCTGCCCGTTGCCATGTAGACAGGCTATAACTAATAACTTTGACAGAAAGTCGTTATGTGAATGGTTGAAGCATAATTATTTTGTGTGTGTATATTTATTCAATCAAAATAATTTCATGTAGCAAAACTAGTTAATGGCATCTCCTGATTAATCACAGTTTCAGTTTATTAAGCTTTTGGGGGTTGAGGGTAGGTGAGGAGGTGGCGTGCAGCTCTTTTAATAAAATCTTCCCAAAAGACCTGAAATCTTATTCTTAGTAAATAGAGGATACTGAGCGTAAGTGAACTTCTTCCTGGATGACTGAAAGGTGGTGTAATGCCTCTATAAGAGCTCATTCTATTTTTCTGGATGTCAATATTGGGCACTAGTGAGGAGCAAGAGACTGGACCTAGCTGAGAGACAGGGTGTCTCATGGCTATTATTAGAGTCTTCCTACAGTCCTCTGCACGTCCTTGATTGGGAACTTATTTTATTTTCTTTCTATGCTTTTCTTTGAGTGGCCTCTTTTCTGCTAAAAGTAAAGGGCAGCAAAAATTCCTATTAATTTAAGAATTTTCATTATTTTAGTTAAATTCTGTTAGATAACATTTTTATTTTTGCAATACCTTAGATGGTCCAAAGAACAAGAACTTGGATGTGAAACTCTTTCCTAATCCCAATATCAGCCAAAAGTCTCTTCCTTGGCTTCTTTTTACCAAGGGCCAGCTATAAAGTAGCTTTTAAAAAAGATAAGTAGCAGTCTGGGGGTCATGTGAACTTTCCCAATTTTCTCCAGAATTAACATTTCCCAATAAGAGACTTCATGTATGTTGTTTCTCAAGAAATTTAGGGGTTTTTTCCCCATTGTATCTAGGCCCTTCCAATGTCATTCATTAATAAAAATTAAGAAACAAGATAACCAAAATTCACACAAGCTCTTTATGGGCAGATACTTTACATCAGAGTCTGGGGCTGCGGTCTGTGTCACAGTGAATGTGACTCCTTAAAAAAAAAAACAAAAAAACAACAAAAAAACAAAACCTGGAAGAGCAGATTCTGAAAGCATTCTTAAAAATCACATAAGGTATAATCACTTTAAAGACAATAAATGCAGGGTCTTATTAGGGCAAAGCTGTTAATTACATACTTCATTATTGTCAAGTTTAATACAGTATTTGAGAACAGAGACTGTTTTTCATCTCTCCTTGGGAACAAGGGAAGACAGCTGTTCTTACAGACAGATCCATTATAGCTTATCACCAGAGGACAGACCACTGAAGGAACACGATGAAATATGGCTGCTGTCACTGGGGTCCAGAGCAAACACTGAAATTGTCCAGAAAGCAATGGAAAGAAAATGAAAGCCACTGCTTCAAAGTAGTGGACTCTAATTCAAATAGATTGGCTTTCATTGATTTTTAACACACAGTAGTTCTGTGGCATAAAATTCACTGATACTCTTTTTATTGATCTATATAAAGCTGCACATTCTTTTACGTTGATAAATCTGCTTTAATACACAGCCTGTAGTGAAAGTAACAAATAGCAGCCTTCCCTTTTGAAGCTAGTTAAACGAAGCTATTGAGTATAGCATTTTTAATTTTTTTTTACTTATAATAGAAAATAAACATTATCCTACCTCTTGCTCTTAAAGATTCAAAGGATCATTACCATTCTCTTAGTTTCAAAAAGTTATTTGATTCTGACAACCTATTATCTCAAAGAAAACTATGTAATGTAAAGTCAATGGGAAAATCAGGACTGCTTTTTGTTTAATAATAATAATTTAAAAAACAATTTTATAACCAAGAGCACTATTGAGCTTATTGACAAGAAGTAGTAATAATCCTTTATGAGAACGAAGTATGTATTTACATAATATTAATGCATTCAAATTAAGTTAAATCATGGCATAAGATTATTAAAAGGAGTTAATCATGAGATCAATGAATATGGGCATTTTTTCATCATTGGTATAGTATAAAAATTACAGGCTTGTGCTGTAAATCCCTAGGTTCCAAATCTGTTTCTGCCATCTATAATATGTGTGACCTTGGGCAAGTTATTTTCCCTCTCTGGACCTCAGCTTCCTCATTTGTAAAATGAAGAAGTTGGCCTAGATAATTTCTGAGGCACGAGTTCTTAACCAGTATTATGGACTACATTGTCTGATGAAGCTTATGTTCCTCTTCTCAGGGTAATGTTTTTGAAGGCATAATACAAAATACATAATATTATAAGGAAAATCACTGACTTGAAATCAGTTTCAAATATTAAAAAAAAATGTTTAATGTATGCTCAAAGGCCTTTATAGCCATATAACCTTTGATCTTGTGGTTCCATGATCTATAGTTGTGATTTTTCTTGCTTCTCTCAATTTGTTTTTTCTTTCAAAAATAATTTTAGTATATTTTTATTTAAAGATTACATATAATGCAAGTTTTAATAATTGTTTTCTGACATTTTACAATCTGTGTTCTTTTCCTATCTCCGAGGTCCTCCCCTTCCCCTGAGATGGCAGGTAATATAAGTTATACATGTTCTGTTATGCAATATACACTTCCATGTTCATTATGTAGTGAAAGAAGATGTGTTGCTTATATGAGAAAAAATCTCATGAAAGAAATAAAGTGAAAAAATAGTATGCTTAAATCTGCATTTAGAATCTATCATTTTTCTATGACAATGGAAAGACTTTTTCTCTTGGAGTTGTCTTGGACTTTGAGTTTTCTTTATAAACAACTCAGAGACTTTGAGGAAAAGGGGAGAAGCCAGGCCAGCACCAATGACTGTTCATTTTAATTCTGCTGTAAAGTAAAAGCCGAAAGAATTCCAGTCCTAATGGAATTTGGAAATGTTGAACAGTGTGCAGGGCCTGGCAGCCAAAAGGAACATTTTACTTTTCCCATGAAAATCTTTTGAGTATACTTAGCCTACCTTTATTTCTAAAATAGAAGTTTTGTTTAATTTTCTTGACCTAGGGATTATCTTCCTAAATAAGAAGGAAAAGAATAAAATTGTTCATTCTTCAAAAGCCTGTTTTATATTTTAGACTACACAAATGCATCCTTACTTGATTCACTTCCTATATTTTCCTTGTCTTCACTAACATCTCATACCCTCTAAATCTTCAACTTCTTCCTGTTTGCTGGTTCTTTCCCTAATGCCAAAGACCCTTCTCCCCATCTTAAAAACCAAAACCAAAAAAAGCCCCCTCACTTGATCCTAGGATCCTTACAATGCATCATCCTACATTCAGAAATGTGCTTGTAAATATTTAGCAGCTGGCTTTGGGGGATAGAGGAAGGCTGGATCATTAACATTTTCTTTATCACTTTCTTAAGTCTAGACAATCAACAAAACAATAAATCAAGCCCTGATTGATAGTGCTTACCAATTTCCAAGATGCAAATGCTCACAAGAAAGTTGAACACTGAGCTCTAGAGTACAAGATCAAGTTGATACTATCGCACATCTTCCCTTATCTTTCCTTTCCTCACACCTAAACATTTTTAATATTGTCTGCATTTGATGCCACCACTTCTTCCTCTGCTCTCTTTTCTAAACTCCCCGCAGTCCAGCCTCTTATAGTCTTATTTCAAGGGAAACTACTCTTTCCGATTACAATGATCTTTTTGTTGTAAAATCTAAAGACCTCTTCTCAGTGCTCATCCTTCTTGACCACTTAACAATACTGCAATCGTTTGGTCGATCAGTAAGCATTTATTAACCTCTTATTATGTGACAAGCACCATGCTAAATATTGGAGATTCAATGAAAAAGTGATAACAGTCCCCTTGAGGAGTTTTATATTTTAAATATATTTATATTATATATAATATATTATTTATATTAGAAAACACTTATAGAATATAATATATAGAATATAAATAAATATATATATAAATATATATAAATAATATATTATTTATATTAGAAAACACTTATAGAAAAGGGTATATATGGGACACATGTGTGGCTGACGGAAAGTGACATCCTTAGGAACATTGTTCTCTCTAACTTTTCATGGTATTGCTCTCTCTTTCTAGTCTCCCTATTTTTTTTTACTAGACCTCAGTGTCCTTTGCTGCATCTTCATCCATACTATACTCTTTAATTCTTGGACCCCAACCTCTCCATTTTAGAGTCATTTCTCTTTCTTCTGATAAAATATATTTATCAATTCTCACTAATTCAATTATCACTTCTGGGCAGAGATTGCCAGATTTTACTATTGAGTTCTTGTTTCTATCCTAAAAAGTTCTGCATCATGATCAGCCTATTGAACATTTTGAATTGGATGCCCTGAAAACATCTGAAACTCAACATATCCAAGGCAGAGCATGTTATCTTTCAAAAAAACTCTACCCCACTTTGGAATGTCTCTACATTTGTCAAGGGCAACCACCATCTTTGTGATCACATCCTGACTTTTCCCCCTTGTTTTTCATCGCCTATTTGTTTATAGATGCTTTATTTTCTTAAATAATTACATCATTCCAGTTTAGTGACAAAATTTAACTAAAGTTTCTTATACTCGTAGATTTTTATACACAAAATGTTTAGGTTATACTAAAATTAAATTTATTTTTTCCATTTAGACAAAGAAATCTTTTTTTTAAGTTTTTAAGTTAACCTCACACATTTTAGTGTGTTCAGTGCAAGTCATTTGACTGATGCAATGCACAAACTCTAGAATTACAAAACAAAACATTTGTTTATACTATTAAATGATTAACTCTGACCTTCAGAATGAAATTACCTGAATATAATTGTGGATAATGGAGAAATAACTGTCAAGTACATGCTTTTTATTTCATTGACTTAGATCATTTTTAGCACAATTAGTGAGAGAAAAGATATTTTACTGGTACAAAGTGCTGTTATGTTATTACTATTTTTGAAACACAAGTGCTAGAAAACTGGTATATATTTCTTTAAGCTTTCCAAAGAATTGAAGAATGAATTTTCAAAGAAACCTAATTAACTCTTTAAACTAAGAAGATTTTCCTTAGGGAAGAGAAAAGAGCAAAAAGTGGAAACAGACTTTCATGTAAACATCAGATCTAGTATTCTAATCTCAAATATCCCTAGAAATCATTTTTAGAGTTTTGTCATGTTCTCCAAAGTAATTATAAAGTTGGAAGGCCATTTTAGGTGCCAGTCTGATCACAGACATTTATTAGTACCACAGAGGCAAATAAATTAATTTTCTGGAACATACAAAAAAAGCAAAATTCTTGAGAAACCACAAACAACCATGAAGAAAATTTGCCCAATCATTTTCCCCATTGATTCATTTTTAAAGATTATAAATATTTCACACGAAGTATGGATACCATTCAATGTGAACTGAAGATACTAAATAAAACAAGGTGATCATTTTGACTTCATAGGTATTGTCTTGGTGGGAACATATATGTGCTTCAAATGTGACTCACCCAAGGAAAATCTAGGAGAAAGAGAGAGGAGAGGAAGCATTCTGGACAGCATTCTGATGAAGGTTGATGAAAAAGGAGTAACATTATTATTCTCATTTTACATATGAGGAAACAGAGGCTTAAAGTGATTAAGTGCTTGCTCAGGATCACACAGCTAGTAAGGGAATGAGGCAGTTTTTGAATTCAGATCTTCCTGACTCCAAGTCCAGCACTCTGACAGACCTTCGTAAATTAAATTAGATGACCTCTGAGGTCACCTCTACCTCTAAAACTATGGTTTGATCATGATCTTTAGGTTGGAAAAGGCAAAAGAAAAATGGAAGATAAATTAATTACTTGCTCCAATTGACCTTTGTCCTTTGTAGAAAATGGAAGATGTCATTGCTGGGCCATTGCCATTGATTTTTCAAGACTTATTATGGATGATTCCCCAAAAAGGAGCTTCATAAGTAGAAAGAGAAAAATAATTTAAAATGTCAAAGGTCTTCCAGAAAATCATAACGAATTAAGAAACCTAAATATCTTACAGCAGGGAAAAATACAAGGTCATTGCCCATACATTTTATTTCATTTTACTTGAAACTATTTTCACATTTTAAATTTTTTTATTTAATTAATTAATTTAGAATATTTTCCATTGTTATATGATTCATGTTCTTTCCCTCCTCTCCTGCCTCCTCCCTCCCAGAGCTGATGAGCAATTCCACTGGGTTTTACATGTATCATTGTTCAGAACCTATTTCCATATTATTAATATTTATAATAGATCGATTATTTCAAGTCAAAATCCCCAAACATATACCCATCAAACCATGTGATCAATCATATGTTTCTCTTCTGCATTTCTACTCCCACAGTGGATAGCATTCTTTCTCCTAAGTTCCTCAGAATTGTACTGGATCATTGCATTGCTGCTAGTAGAGAAGTCCATTAGGTTGGATTGTACCATATTTTATCATTCTCTGTGTACAACGTTCTCCTGCTTCTGCTACTTTCACTCTGCATCAATTCCTAGAGGTCTTTCCAGGAATTCTTCCATTCCATTAGTCCTTTCAGCACAATAGTATTCCATCACCATCAGATACCACAATTTGTTCAGTAACTCCCCAATCAAGCGACACGCCCTCATTTTCCAATCTTTGCCACCACAAAGGGTGAGACTATAAATATTTTTGTACAAGTATTTTTCTTTATTATCTCTTTGGGATATAAACCCAGCAGTGGTAAGGCTGGATTAAAGGACAGACAGTCTTTTAAAGCCCTTTGGGCATAGTTCCAAATTGCCATCCAGAATGTTTAGACCAATTCACAACTCCACCAGCAATACATTAGTATCCCAATTTTGCCACATCCTCTCCAACATTCATTACTTTCCTTTACTGTCATATTAGCCAATCTTCCATGTGTGAGGTGGTACTTCAGAGTTGATTTGATTTGCATTTCTTTAATTATGAGATATTTAAAATACTTTTATGTGTTTATTGATACTTTTGATTTCTTTATTGGAAAATTACCTGTTCATGTCCCTTGCCCATTTATCAGTTGGGGAATGGCTTGATTTTTTTGTATAATGGATTTATCTCCTTATAAAGTTGAAAAATTAGACCTTTGTCAGAGGTTTTTGTTATAAAGATTTTTTTCCCAATTTATTGCTTCCCTTCTAATTTTGGTTGCATTGGTTCTGTTTGTACAAAAACTATTTAATTTAATGTAATAAAAATTATTCATTTTATATTTTGCAATATTCTCTATCTCTTGCTTGTCCTTAAATTCTTTCCTTTCCCATAGATCTGACAGGTATACTATTCTATAATCTCTTTATTTATATTTAAGTTATTTACCCATTCTTAATTTATCTTGATAGAGGTTGCCCATGCATTTTAAATGCAAATGGGAAATACTGAATTCTAGAATCTTCAGATCACCAACACAGGAAAATACTAGGCTTGAAACCTTAAGACAGAAAGTAAATGAACTTCAGAATTTCAATTCAAAATTATAAAGTTTTACCCGTACCTAAGAGAAAAGCATCAGTTATGATAGAAAAATTCAGCAGATAAAAGATTGGAATATAATGTTTTTAGAAACCAAGAACAAGCTGCCTTCCAAAATAATACATTCTGCCAAAGGGAGCCTAATTATTTTTTAAAAGATGAATCTTCGATAGAAGAAAGGTTATCATTCTTATATTTGAAAAAAAAAAAGATGAGTAAAGTATTCAAAAGGAGTTGTGAGCAAAAAAGGACAGAGAGAATAGAGGTAAATAGAAAAAGAAACTAACAATATAAGTAAACTCAGGGTAAAATTTTGAAAAAGACTAGCATCACAAAAAGAACAAGAGGAAAAATAATGAGTTAATGAAATATTTAAAAAATATATAAAAGAGAGTTTAGAGCAGTCTATAAGTGGACACAGAAAGACAAGACCTTTTTTGTCACTATTTAACAACAAAATTTTTAAAATGTGCACAAAAGAAGTTTAATTTCATATAATCCTCTCTTCTCTACATATTGGAATTTTCATAGTGGTTAAATTCAAAACAAAAATGAACATTAAAAAAAACTGGAATGCAGATAGCATAAAAAACCCTAATAATAAGGGTGAAATGGTGATTTAAAAGAAAGAGGAAATCAAGGCAAGATAAATAAGTGGAAAAAAACACAAGCCTAAACATTATATGTTTAAGTGTGAATGGATTCAATTCCCCAACAAAAAAGAAGAGCAGAATAAACAAGAAAGTGAAAATCAATAAATAAATCATTACATATAAAAACACTTTGAGAAACATACTCAGAATGAAAATTAGACTCTGCAATCATTTAATTTAACTATTCATCCTCTGAATGAGGACTTGTCCCAAGGTCATACAGGAAATATATAGTAAAATTTGTATTCATAGGGCAACCAAAGATGTCTATCCATTTTCTGTTTTGTGACTGGTAGCATTATTTATCTGTCATACTGTAGAAGATTTATAGAAAGACAAGTGAAGTAAGGCTTATCCTGAGGTCTCCATCATTTAGCCTCTTCCTGCAGTTTTCTTATCCACTTGCCCCTTCACAAAAATAAATAAATAAATTCGTCATTGGGCTCAGCTGGTGTCCTCAGGGAAGGATTGAAACAAAAAAGGAGCAGAACAAATCATCAGAGATAAACCCGTGTCATAGAAAGACTGCCAAGTGTGAGAATATTTGGCTAAAGACATATGTGCCACAGTGCACAGACATGCTCAGTAGATTTGCTTTTTGAGCATGTAAGAAATAAATCAGATGTAGAAGAATCAGACTTTTTAGTAGGAGGTTGGAACACAGCTGTGTCCTTGCCTATCTTCCTCCCATCATCTGGAACACACTTAGGCTGACATCCAGAAATGACCATCCTTTGTCTCCTTATTTATTTGTGAAGAGGAGGCTCTCCTTCAAGGATGGGGGCAGGGGGGAGGAGAAAACTCCTTCAATGTGGGTGGGCATCAGTGTGATATATTATTCTTCATGGAAACTAGCCTTTTTTTCCACACTTGAGACATACGGAATCAGATTTACAAAGAAGTTCTTGACCACACTCGCACTCGTGATGGGTTCTTATTTTGATACTAGAGGGTAAATTCCTCCAGGGCAGGGTCCTTGCCTTGTCTAAACTTTGTAGTAAGACAATGGTCTGCAACCAGTGGTCAATGAATACACATGTGTATTTATGCATGTACCTGTATAAATATATGTATTATAATATAATGTATATAGATACTTGTATATGTGGGTGTTCGTGATGCCTAACTATAGTGTGTATAATTAATTACACTGTTATGTACTGTGTTGTGTTATATCAGAATATAAGTGCTCCTCCCAGCTAGCTCTTTATGGTTTCTTGAAGATTTTAGAAACAGAATAATGCTTCTTATGGCCTCTTCTTCTTGTCTTGTCCAAGTATCTCATCTGAACTTCTTGCTATTATATGGAGAGTAAGCCAAGTCTGTGAATTAGTGTGTTTAACTAAAGCAAGTTTATGAACATGTTTAATAATGATTTCTGGCCTTTTTATTTTTTTCCATTTGAATAAGTTTATTTAGTCAATTTAGAACATTATTCCTTGGCTACAATAATCACATTATTTCCCTCCCTCCCCTCCACCCACTCTTCCCACAGACAACGGGCAATTTCATTGGGTATTACTTGTGTCCTTGATTAGAATCTATTTCCATGTTGTTTACACTAGGATGTTCATTTAGAGTCTACATTCCCAACAATATGCCTTCAACCCATGTATTCAAGCAGTTGTTTTTCTTCGGTGTTTTTACTCCTGCAGTGTTTCCTCTGGATGTGGATAGTGTTTTTTCTTGTAGTTTCCTCCAAGTTGTTCAGGGTCATTGCATTGCCACTAATGGAGAAGTCCATTACATTCGGATTTCTGGCTTTTTAAAAAGACACAGTGCACGTTCCAACTCTTGGTCTAACTTTATTTTTTTCTTCTAATTCTATTTCTTTTTCTAATAATAATTTTCTTCTAATTCTAATTTTCTTCTAATTTTTTTCTTCTAATTTTCTTCTAATTCTAATTTTCTTCTTATTTTTCTTCTAATATTCTAAAATCTAATTTTCTTCTAATTTTTTTCTTCTCATTTCTGCTAATATTATGATAATCTCCCCCCATTCCAGATGTTCATATGATTATGGATTATGTGGAGAGTGAACATTGTTCCCTCTCTCAATCCAGGACTTATTAAATTGGCAATCCCATAAAAGAAAAGGGGAGAAATGGATTGTTTTTTTAATTTTATGATTTATATATTTATTCATATTATGTTATTATTATTCATTAAATTTATTCATTTATTAAAATATTATTTATTTTATTAAACTGAGCTGTTATTAACCTCTACTCTAGATATCTTATGCATGGACTGAATTTTATTTTTATATAAAATAGATCTTTTTGGTGAATCAACTTTTATAAGGAATTTTATAAGTAGATTCCAGGTTATGTCTCACTTAAAAAATTCAGCCTAATTGTCATTACTGCTAATATCTATGTGGAATATGGTAATGATGGCAGCTAGGTAGTATAGTATATAGGATCCTGGACTTGGAATGCAGAACACCCAAGTTCAAACCCTGCCTCAGCTACTTTTACTTATGTGACTGTGGACAGATCATTTAATCTCTCAGTTGTAAAAATAGATATAATAATAGTACCTATTTCATAGGGTTGTTTCAAAGACCAAATGAGGTACACTATATGTAAAGTGCTTTGTAAACCTTAAAGTATTGTGTTAATTTTATTATCAATATGGTGATTATTAAATATTATTTAAGTTTTTGTTTTTATTTTTAATTTAAATTTTATTTTAATTTCTTAATTTTATATAATATACAGTATGTTATATAATATAATGTATAATTAAGATTATATAATCTAATATAGTAAATATATAAAAACAATATAAATATAATATAAATTTTAATTATGTTTAATTATTATGGATATTATTGATAATGATTGAAATTAATAATAATTCTAGTTTATAATAAATATTATTGAAATTGATGTTATTAATATGATAATATTATTAATATGATGAAGTGTACCTGCTCTTAAACGCCAAAATATCTTCTGAATCATCAAGGAAAGTTTTATATGATGCTTGGTATAATTTAAGCTAAATATATTTCATTGGATTGTAATTCTCTGCATTGTGCATTTAAAAACCAAACATAGTCCTCAAGACCAGAATCACTTTCACAATATAATGAGGCATTGCTGAAGGATCTTTTTTTTTTTAGTGAAGTAAGTGCCTTAGCAACAATTATATACAGCATATCTATGAAGGCAGGTCAAAGATGAAATGCTATGAGGATGCAAAGCAACATAATATTTAGACAGTACTAGGACAAATATGAGAAATTTTCCTGGGGTAGATGAGTTTTGTGCCATCTTCTTAAGGGAGTAATGAACATGATTTTATAGGGAATAGAGGTGTGTACTTTAATGATTTGTTATGTAGTAGATATTGATACTAGGGGAATTATGGCAATGGGGAAATGTTAAAGAGGTAACACTGGGAAGCAAGCCAGAGAAAAGACTGGATCTTGAGCCCCTCCCCCTACAGTACTTCCTGTTCCCTTTCAACTGTCTTAGAAATATTCTCCTCACTGATGGTAAGCTTGAAGATTTCCTCCAATAACTAAATCCCACAATCAAATCTTTCAACTAAAAGGTCTTTTATTCTTTGGGTCCAGGAGGGAAGGAGAGGGGAAGGGTGAGAAGAAATTAGGTCTCCCTAAATTTTCTAAGTTATCTTGTTGATTAAAGATTTCAAGATGTATTCAAATTCAGGAAACAAAGTTATCTTTCCCTAAGGGGAGATATTGACAACAATACTGACAGGTTTCTTCTGGGCTAGAACCCAAAAGTCTTTTTCAGAACACAGTCTTATGGATAAGGCAATAACTAGAGAGTAGTCTATTATACACTTTCTGGTCTAACAGCCAGAGAAGGAATCCTTTCAGCCAGCTCAAGCTGCTTAACTGCTTTTTTCACAAGGTTCCATGGAACTGTCTCCCCATCTCAGTTGATTGGAATTTTAAAAAGTTCTGAGCTCCTTTTCTTTTTTTGCAGATGTATTTTTCACTTCTCAAAATCTTCATTTACAATTAGCATATTCAAATATTTAGGCACTTTGATTGACTAAGGTCATATTAAAATAGCCTCTGTCTTTAAAGAGAAATATGTTTATTATGAAAACAAAAGTGATTGTTATAAAGAGAAAACTATCAATTTAGTTTATCAAATTTGGAATATGAGCTGATATATATTATATATATTTATGCACACATACATACATTATGTATTTTTGCACAGGATATTTTTGTGGAAAAACATAAAAGGCAAAAATGCTTTTATGATTGTCAAAATCTATCTTGAATGGCCCTCTTCTCCAGCCCAATGTGAACACTTTCTGGTTCTAACTTTTAATCTCAGGACACTCCTACCCTGGTGTATGTCCTGCTCCTTACAAATATCAGAAAACCTGATTGGGCTAGATACTATTTCAGTTATCCAAATAGTCATGAGTCCTCATGTCTGTCACCCATATAGTTTTTTCCCTGTTCTTGACTTTCGCACCTTTTCATCTACTTCGGATCCTTTGGAACTTCTAGTTACTCCCTGCGTCCTAGATACTGCCTGCTTACCCTGGTTTGATCCATTACCTTTCTCTGATGTACAATAACCATTTGCATCCCAATATAAACTACTCTTTGGTTTCTGACTCTCTAATTCCACCTTAATCATAAGATTCTATATACTTCTCCATTCCCAGCCACTTCCTATACCCAAGTGTAGGCTTTAGTTTAGGTGGTGTTGGGGGGGGGGGGGAGACTCTTTGTGTTGCCTTTTATTTCTCATTCCTGCCTTTTTCTTATCCATTCCAGCAAGAGTGAGAACTTAATAAATGTTAACCAACGGACTGGTTTTCTTTTTTCTTCACTTGCTCCTCCTTCAGAGGAGACACTTTCATAATGTAGGGCTGGAATTCAGCCAGAAGTGAAAAGTTGACTTCTCTTGTCTTTAATAATTAAAAGAGAAGAAAAACAAAACAAAAAGAGCCATAATCACCAACTTGACATTGATTATAAAATTTTCACTTGATCTAGATCACATAGTTTTAAAGTATTTGATATTTTCTCATCTATTTTTCTCCTTCAGTCATAAAAGTTGGTAGCATATTCTCAATTGAATTTCTCCTTTATACTTTTGTTCATTCATCTTCCCCTGTATTGTTTGTTGCAAATCTTGTCTTCCTCATATTGCTGCCAACAGTATTGTAAATGGTTTTGCTATTTCTCTTTCTGTATTGGTTATTTCTATGTGATTTATGCTCATCAAAGAGCACACTTGCAATTGAGGATTTATCACTTGGTTCCAGCTCTATCTACCTCATTTCCAGGCAACCTAATGTTCAATACAATTCAAACATGAAAGTATGGACATGACTATTACTCCTTTAATATGGGAATAATTAATCTTATAGTAACCACACTAGGAAATCTTCTTTCTGTTATCCCATTTCAATTACAGAGAGATCTAATACTCCATTAGAGAATCTAGTGTCCTACTTTGGAGATTTTTTCTAACAAAAGACTTAAAAATATGTGCATGTATTGGGTAACATAATTGTTATTGTTCAGGCATGTCCAACTCTTCATGACACCATTTGGAGTTTTTGTAGCAGAGATATAGGACTAGTTTGCCATTTCCTTCTCTAGGTCATATTATAGATGAGGAACTGAGGCAAACTGAATAAATGATTTTCCAGGGTCATACAGCTAATGACTGAGGTCAGATTTGAAGTCATGAAGATGATTCCAAGCACAATACTCTATCCATTGTACTGCTTAGCTGCCCTAGGTAATATATTAGGTAATCACATTTATTTGTCATTTCTTAACAATCCCCCAATAGCACCACTTACAGAACAATAATTGTGGGTTGTGAAAATTATAATTATCTCTATTTATAGATTGGTTTTGTTTGTATGATGGAAGAAAGTAGAGACCTAATTTGTGTTTTAAACAGGTAAATGACCATTATCAATAATCATTTTCATTTCTCAGTCAAGTGTGAGGTATTGTTCTTTGGGAGATGAGGGGAAATTGCCTCCTTGTTTTGTTTTTTATTTGTTTTTTTTTTAATTTTGAATGCACAAATATTAAGAAGACATTCCTTAAAAATTATTTCTTTTCATTTTTCAGACAATTGTTAGAGGAAACAAACCCTGCAAGGAAACTTCCATCAATGGTTTGCTAGAAGAATTTGACAATATCTCTGTGACTCGTTCCAATTCTCTAAGGAAAGAAAGCCCTCCCACTCCTCACCAGGGTACTTCCAACCATGTCCAGGGACATTCAGAAGAAAATGGTTTTGTCACATTCTCTCAGTACTCCAGTGAATCTGATACTACCACCGACTACATAACAGAAAAGTATAGAGAAAAGGGTCTATATGGAGATGAGTTGGATCGATATTATAAAGGAAGCCACGCAACCAAGCAAAATGGACATGCAGTGAAAATGAAATCGGGTGATGCCTACTATTCTGACATTCAGTCTTTGAGATCAGATATGTCTAGATTTTCTGCAGATTATCACACCCACACGGATATGCTAAGCAAACCAAGTGAATATGGCGGCTTCAAGTGGGACTATCAAAGAATTTCAACTGCATCCCCTCTAGATTACCGAGATCCCTTTCAATTAACTCCCTCTAGGACTGCAGGGACAAGTGAGTGCTCCAAAGAAAGCCTGGTGTACAGTGAAAGTGAATGGCGGCCCAGCATGGAAGACTATGATAAAAGACCAAAGTCTTCATATATAAATCAGACGAGCCCTCAGCCAGCCATGAGGCAGAGGTCAAGATCAGGTTCTGGACTTCAGGAACCGGCCATGCCATATGGAGCAAGTACATTTAAGTCACACCCACAAGGACACTCATACAGCTCTTACACCTACCCTCGCCTCTCAGAAACCACCACGTGCATTCCAAAGGTAAAGTTGGCAGCCATCAGTCTGATCATTTCCTCCCCATGTGTCTGGGGTTGAATATTGGAGGATTTAGAAGTCCGGTAAAAATAAGAAACTTTTTTCCCCAAAATAATTATAATAATAACAATAATAAAACAGTTAAAGAGGGGGTTAGCTTTACTACAGCAGTTAGCCTTTTAAAGAAGAAATATTATTGAAGTTTTACTTTATCACACAACTGCCATGGTCTAATACATCACCCCTAGTCCTGTGTTCTAGTGACTATATCTTGAACATTACATGGGGGATTCTAAATATGGTAGCAAACCTAAGATGCAACCTTTGAAAGAGAAAGATGATGAGAGACAAGAATAAGATTTGTTATACTTGGCTGAATCATTTTTCAGCCTATCTTTTTCTACCTAAAAAGAGGAAAGAAGCAAGCTCTATTGGTCTTCTTATACTCAGAAGTCTTGCCCATAGCATATTGCACCATCAATGTCTAAAGGAAGGCTAAACCTATATGAACAACCTTCATGTTATTTTTTAAGCTGTATGTGACCTTACATTCATTATATTTTTTCAGATTATATTTTTTTCAAAGCTCAGTTCAAGTACTAGGAAACCAGTGCCAAATCTCTCAGTTTCTACTATCCTTCCTAGAAATTATTTTTAAAATATCTATATGTTTAATATTTAATTTTTTCTGTACACATAGGATCATATTATTTTCCCCCAATAGAATATTAGCTCTTCAAGAAAAAGGACAGTTTCATTTTTGCATTTGTGTCTTAGTGACTAGTATAGAACCTGACACATAGTAGGTATTTAATAAATATTTGTTGAATTTAGTGGAAGACCAACAAAAATTATAATTAGCATTAATATTATTTAGCATTGACATTTCCAGGGAGGGCTTCCTAATGGTTTGAAGTAGCCATGTGACTATTATTATGGATGGTCAGATTCCATAATTAGGTACTAAGCAGCACCATTCATTCATTGTTTTCTCAATGTCCTGAAAACCCATTTTAATATTCTCCATATCTGCAATATAAAGTCCAAACTCCAGTACTATAAAGTAGAGAGACATGACAGTGAAGCAAAGTAAGCCAGAGTAGAGGATGATGGGACCCTGGAGATTCCCTCACTGGCTTGTCTCTCTATCTTTTACCAGATACAGATCTGGGGCTCATAAGAAAGGAATGAAAATAGAATCTCTTAGCAGGGTCTTTTTTCTTCCTTCTTCCCTCCCTTCCTTCATTCCTCCTTCCCTTCTTCCTTTCCTCTCTCCCTCTCTCTCTTCTTTCTTTCCTTTCTTCTCCTTCCTTCCTTCCTTCCTTTCTTCTTCTCTTCCTTCCTTCCTTTCTTCTGCTTCCTTCCTTCCTTCTTTCCTTCCTTCCTTCCTTCCTTCCTTTCTTCTTCTTCCTTCCTTCCTTTCTTCTCCTTCCTTCCTCCTTTCTTCTTTTCTTTCTTCCTCATCCATCATACCACCTAGCTGGCCTAATGGTCACATTTCTTCTCTTCAAAAATGCTCATAAACTCCCTTTTGTCTCTTAAAGAAAATTCAGAGACCTTTTCCCAACATTCAAAGTCCTCCCCAATCTGGCACCAACTTCATCTTCCAGTCTTAACTCTCATCACTTTCTTCTACATGCTCTATGTCCCAGCCAAATTGTACTATTTAGTGTTCCCTAAACAGCCTGTATGGTTTTCCACCCTCGTGCTTTCCCTCTTCCAATCCCATAAGCCCGAAATGTTCTCCCTCTTTCTTCACCTTCTGACTCCCTATGTAGTCTGTAAAATCTTCCCCATGAAGACTTTCTTGATCTGGCTGCTAGTGACAGACCCTTTACCTCCACCCCAACATAGCACCTTGTTTCACCACTTATTAATCTACCCTGTTCAACTCTATAAACATTCATAACCTACTCTGGTGTAAGACATTTTGCTGAGTAAGGACTCATCATGTAGTATCATGTATTATATATTCTTTGAGTAGTACAGATTCTTTGTTCATCTAAACCAGGAATTTTCAAATTTTTGGATCTCAAGATCCCTTTCACTCTAAAAAAAAAAAAATTGAGATTTTTATGGCTATTATTTATTTGGTTGATTAAAATTTATTTTGCATATATCCTCCCCCAAGAGCTTTTGTTTATGTTGGTCTTGTCTTTTTATAATTACCATATTAGAAATTAAAATGTCTTTTCATGAAAATAGTTTTAACCTTATGGTCCACATGGAAGGATGTCAGATCTACAGGGGTCCTCAGAAGACACTTTCAGAAATGCTGGTCTAAACTGGAAGCTCCCTGACAGCAAGGATTGTCATGTCTAAAAATCTTTGCCACCCCTAATCCATCCACAAGCATTGATTAAGGGTTTGCTGTGTGTAAAGAAATTAGGCAAAGTAGAGAGATACAAATACAATGAATAAGGAACTAACATTATAATAAGGAAGATAAGTATATATACAACAACAGACAGAGAATAAATGCAGAACATATAAAAACAAGATAGTTTGATTGAGGGAGGAGGCACTAGAAGATAGATCACAGTGCATTGCATATAGTGGGAGACCAAGAAACCTTTGTTGTGGTGGTGTTCGTATGTAGAATAGATCATTATTTGATGGATTTGGGGAAGAGTAGAGAATTCTGTCCTCATTTTGTGCTAGACATGAAGAGTTAATGAAACACTTAATAAATAATTATAGTGAGATTACTCAGAAATAAGTAAAGGATGTTAAAGATAATGGGTCATTTATCTGGACCTCAATTTCCTCTTTTATAAAATAAAGATAAAATATATCCTATGCCAAGCACTGAAGAAAGTGCTTATTAAATCTTAAAATACCGTGGTAATACAAGTTGTTAATGAAGACAAGACTTCTGGCCCTATTACTTTTCTACTTCAATAACAACTGTGTATCCTTGGCAATGGTGTCAAACTCAAATAAAAAGGAAAGCTTCAAATTGACTTAGGGGAAAAAAAGTCATAATCTATGATATATTGTACTTTTATTTATTGTGTTAAATATTTCCTAGTTAGATTTTAATCTGATTCCTTTTACAGGGCTAAAAATCTGTCCCTGGGAACAGAATCAAAAAGACCACTATTTGGATTGTCCTCTCTTACTGAGTAACCCTTGACAAATCATGTTATTTCTATGGATTTCAGGTTCTTTTTTTTTCTAGGATGGGAATAATAAATGACCCAGCATTTAACTCCAAATATCTATATAAAATAAGATATGAATGTCAGATGTATTCTTAAAACTATTATTACTATTTCACTCTCAACTTTTTCAATGAAAATTCAAATAGAAGTAGTCCTGAGTCAAATTGTTTTCTTGTCATTATTATTTAATGGGCTACTTTTTCATTTATTATACCAGATTATCTCAGAATGCATCTCTCAAAAGATTATACAATCATAGGAATAGAGTTGAAAAGGATCTTAAAGATTAAGCCTTTGGTTTTACAGAATGATAAATTGAGACAATGACTTGTCATGAACAATTGTCTTCCTGACTTCAAATCCAGCATAATGGAGTATCTGTTCTCACTTTTTTTAATTTCTGCAAAGCATATTTTAATATACTATTTTACTTTCACCCCTCCCAATTCAGTGCTAGTTCCACTATGAGGGAATTCAGTTCTAGGACCCTTCTTGAATTTCCTGGCCTCTCAAGGGTACTTAGCTCTCAGAAGAATATGGATGATTAAGCAATATTAAAAATTATCAGAATACATCACCACTATTTCATTCTCCACTATTTTTTTATGTTCAAGACAGTAATAGAAGTCACTGCCAAGCTGTTCTATCTTTCAATCTTCATCCCTAGGTCTAGTTATTTAGAACACCAAATATATTCAAGATTGTTATAATAAACAATGAGATAAATACTGTCTGGGAATGACTATTCAGACACTAAGAGACATAGTGTACTTCTCAAACCTTTCTTGGCTGTGTTCCTGTTCCTCAAAGTAATCTCCTTTTACCATTCTTCTCCTTGAAGGAAAATCACTTGGAAGAGTCTTGCACAACTTTAGGGCATTGATAATAGTGATGACTCATGGTTCTATGCAACCGTCATAATTCCCAGACTCATCAGCAACTGCAAGAACTCAACAGCAGTTTCCTGTCTAATCAAAGGAGAAGTTAGCTTTCCTAGACACATTAGCTATGTGATGGTTTATCCAAATGAGAATTCAGTCTGGCATCTGATGGGCAGCAATTGGGGGTACCTGAAAAGTACAAATAAAAACAAGCAAAGCATTTAAAATTTTAAGATGTGCCTAGCTTTTGCACATTTCTTTAAAATTAGGTTCGTAAAGGACATTCATTAAGGCCCATAAAAAATTCTGAATAGATTATTTAGCACTATTATCTGCAGCTGTCTCTTCTGATATACTTCAGGGATTTTATTTGCATATGAATTGACACATCTCCCCCTCATTGCCATTGTTCTTTTTGAACAAAATTTGATTTCTGCTGTTATATGTATTTTTCCCTGTCAACTGTATTAAAAATAAAATTATTCTAAAGCGGCTGCTCCTGCATCCCTTCCTCTGTAATGAAAGGCCTTCAGGTTGAAATAGCCACAGCCAGGTTTGGATAATACTCTGAGTTAGCAACCAACCCACTAAGCAGGCAAAGCACATCCCAATTCAGCCCAGTGTACTGATGGATTTCATGTCAGATCTTCTCATGCTCTGTTGACCTCCTCTCAAATAGAGTCTGGATTTTGTGAGTTTGAAGCATCCCCTGTGGGACATAATTGGATATAACAATACAAAAGGAAAAATGACCCAAACACACCCACTTCTTAACCCAGCAATTATTCCTCCATTCACTCATTTTTTCATTCATCTCATAGCCTACATATATTTTTTTTCTGTATTGGCCATTTATTTTATAAGACAGGAAAGTAAATGGTCTTTAACCTCTCCTGTTATGTGTTGTATTTTAAGTTACAATATATGCTATCATATGTAATCCACAAATAGTATAGTTATAATAAAAATATTCACTGTATACATGTGATTTTAAGAACAGATCTTAATTCTATTCTGCCCAGGCTTAAGTTACTTCCCTCGTAGTAAATCATGAGCTCATGGAGATATATAAATTCTTTCATCTTACACTCAGAAACTTCATTGTAGTAAAAATAATGCATAATGACCCAGGCTGCTAAAATTAAATGTCAGCCCAACGTGTGCTGAGTCCTTTTATCATCTGACCAGCAAAGTTTCTGAAATTGGTGAGCACTGTACAGAGGCAAATGGAGTAATCAAGGCATCCAGGCATGGAAATGAATATGAGTTATTTTCAGAGAACTACTGATAGCCATTGGATTCTGACCCATGCTCCCAGTGCCTAAATTTCTTATAATAAATTTGGGCTTCAGGAAGGGACATCAGCCTTTGTACTAAATAGGAATAGAACAAGAGATGGAGCAGAGCTTTTCCCATTAGAGATAGCCCGCATAGCTCAGACAGTAAGCAGGAAAAGTGGCATACGGTGGCAAATTTTCCAAACAAAGGCTATAGCTACAAACTCAAGGACACCATGTGGAAAGCACTGCTGATTGTGTAAGCCTTTCGATCTACACTCACATAAGGAAGATGCCATTATTAGGCATTATCCTAGCACCCCAGAAGAGCCAATTGCAGGGAATAGATACAAACCTTGTTTCTCATTGAATTAAATTCGTATACTTCTCACAAGTACAAGCAAGTAACTATCTCCAGGGAAGCATGGCCATTATTTGCCACTGGTATTCTCAAAACAGGCTATTTTCATTTGTAAAGACTGGATTTCCCAACATTGCACCATTTTCTCTTGTGGGATATAATGACGGTTGTATACTACCACGAGCCCATGGCACAGGCCACTGCAAACTGTAAAATAAGGTCTGACTTAGATTTTATGGACTATGAGTAGTACACTGTTTTTTTTATCCTTTGTCTGTAATAAACATTAATGCTTTTGAAATCTGACCCAGAAAGAATCTCTAAGCATCTCATTCGAGATTGGAAAGTCACCACCCCTCCTTTATTTTATGCAGTAAATGAGTTGAACTGCATTTTGCCCTCTGTCCATTGTTCTAGAAAGCCAAGAGCTTCAGTTCTCTCCCCTGAGAGTACAGACTCTCTCCTATACCCCATCCTTGGCTGAGCAGTTTTGCCACAAACTCCTTGTCACTGGGGAGAAGCCCATGGTGACAAATAGATGCTGCGGCAGATTTTCCCCCTCTTTCTTGCTTGCTTGTTCCCCCTCCCCCCCTTTTTTGCAGCTTTAGCATAAAATGGTCAAATGATGTTCCACTGCAGAATTCAATTTCACAGTTCAGTTAGGTCCTTGATTACACTGCCAAATTCAGATTAATGTGCATTTAACTAACATGGATCAGGGGACTCCTGGCCGACAGCCAGCTGTAATAGTAGCAATTGATGGCTGTGTAGAGTTTTATGCCCTGTCCACCCCAGCGCACCAATGGTGAAATTGATTGATTAAATGAATTCATTGCTATAATTATTTGTAATTGTGATACATCATGAGCCTGTGTCTAACCCTCTCCTTGGAGATGTCACAGACATTGTCAGGGAGTATTTCTGTTGTGTTGGTAACCAGGGATTATTCATTCCTAGCTAATGCTGGTTTTTGTGTGCACCTCATTCTTAGTTGGTGAAAGGATTTTAATAGAGACATGAAAGAGAAACCTTCTTGCTTCCTAACACCAAGAATTCATTTATTTGGAATACAAGAAATTCCAGAAAAGCTAAAAAGGAATCATTAAGTGGAAATAGGCATATACTGTTAACTGTTTCAAGCAGGAAATGAAATCATGCTTGCATGTACTGTCCGTTTTTTTCCAACCTCCTGTGGAGATCATTTCTGCCCAGATTGTATCAGATTTTAAATAGAAATAATCACTTTTTGTGCTATTGGAGTTGAATTCTTTTTTTTCAGTCTAGGTCAGAGTTTTCTTAAAATGTTCTTCAGAGTTGCTGCTTTGAAAGTCCTGATGTACCATGCCCTGTGACTAAGTACTGCATGGGAACATTTCAAGGCTAGCAACATTTTCCTTTCTTAATACATTAAATAGGAAATAATGGATATATGAAACATATTTATTATGTGTTGTCATTTATTTAATATAACCTTAAATCCTCCCTTTTACACCAAAACTTTCCTGATTCTCTTTTGTCTCACATCTTGAGTTGCATTTTGAGGATCTCTCTTTGAATTTCATGGGCAAGATGAGTTTGGGAAACACTGGCTCCAGGAAATGGCCTGAAAATTTATTAATTATATTTGTCTTCTGTTAATACCTCACAACAAACATGTCCCCTTAAAAAACAGGTTACCCAAAATTCAGATTTTTATTCCTAAAAAGTTAAATGTTATACAATTAGTGTCATAGGGTGGATTAAAAGAAGGGATTCAAACAGGGTCCACCAACTGCCAGCAACTGCCTCTGTGTTCATTCCTCACCTCCTTAGAGCTCTGGAATGCTGGCCCTGTCATTGCCCTGTGGGATTTCTTTGCTTCTTCTTTTTTGCAAAGCTAATCCTTTTCAACATTACAAAGTGAATTTATGGCAAGAGAAAGGAGGGAATGCTCTAGACCTCTGTTTCCTGATCTGTAAAATGAGAAGGTTGAACCAAATAATAGTTGTTAAGTTTTTTTCAGCTCATAATTTATAGAAAGAGATAGTGACATAACAGACTTGGAATCAGGAAGAGCTGAGTTTGAATTCTACCTACCACACTTACTAGATATATGACCAGGATCAAGTCACTTAACATCTCTGATACAGCCTCTGTTTCCTTGACTTAAGAAACCTAACATAAGAAACATTTAAAATTATTTGTAAGCTTTAAAATCCCTTGTAAATATCAACAATTGTTGTAATTGGAATGATCCTCAAGATATTATGTAGTATAGTGAATAGAGAACTGGCCTCAATGCCAGAAAGACCTGAATTCAAGTCTAATATCTGAAACTTAATGGCTGGGTAATCTTATAAAAGTTCCTTAAACTTACAGGTACTTATAGGCAAATATCTAGAGACTAAATTGCAAAGAAGATACCAATTGGTAGTGGTAGAGTTTCCTAACTAGCGTTTTTTTTGTTTTTTTTTTCTTGTTTTGTTTGTTTTTTTAATAACGCCTTCTGCCTTAATAACAATTCAAAGACAGAAGAACAAGGGCTAGGCAAATAGAGTTAAGTGACTTGCCTTGGGTCTCAAAGATAGGAAGTGTCTGAGGCCAGATTTGAGCCCAATTCCAGGCCTGACTCTAGCCACTATGCTACCCAGCTGCCCCTTCCTATCTCTTTATTCCCATGAAATCACAGGTTTAGAACCTAATTGTATCTCTATTTCTCTCACATATGGCTATTTTTCTTCCCACAAAAGTTAGCATTAGACTTGGATAAAGACCATTTTAAACTTAAGTGATCCATTCCTAAAAGCAGATAAAAAATAAGATTTATTCATTAAAGTATCTTATTTTTCATGTCAGTTTTCTTTACCTCCTAGTGGTAGTCAAGAGTAGATGTCCTTTTATCATTCCCATTTATCATGCTTTCTGATATACAGATAATTTTTCAAGTCTCTTCATGTGACTCTGCCCCCATTTTTCATCTAGTTTTCTGAATGACTTTCAAAATTAAATTGTAAAAGGAATGACTTCCCTCTATAGTGTACCCCCACACACACGCATAAAATCTACCATTTGAAGAAGATGGAATATTTTCTACAGAATAGATAAATTCTGTTAAGTTTGCAACTTACTCACTCCCTTCTGCCATGCCCTTCCAACTGTCCCTAACTGACAAGTGGCATAGCAGGGGGTCACCAACTGACAACCTGCACAGCAGAGAATCTCTTACTCCAAAATCTTATTGCTCCTTTTCCTCTTATATAGAAAAAAGGAGAAATTAATAAAAACTCGCTTAACATATCCCCCCGAGATCCATTGGGAGATCAATCTCCCTAATGGATCTTTCAAATAAAACTATCCTGTACTCTATATTATATACTGGGAGAAGTAGAGAGAAAGTAAAAAAAGCAAAATAATTCTTGAAACATGAAAGTCTTAAATAATTATGCACTTCCAAATATTTAAAGTTACAGAAGTTATAATCACAAAATTCACACTATACCCTACATGAATAAAATCTATTCTTCTTATACTTTACAAAAATAAGAACCTAAAGATATTAATTCAAATATACCTTACAATTACTATGCACATAAAAATAAATGAGAACCTTATGTGTATTTATATATTATACCTCTTAAAATAAACTAGAACCTTATATATGCAATTAATATACATCTAATATTTACCTTATATACATAATTCATACATCTAATATATAACTTTTTCTATAATCCTATAAAAGTATTATTATAATTATTTCTACATAGAACTAATAAGCCCTATAACAGAATACATAACAAATAACATAATAAAATAATGTAACAAATTATACACTTACCATTACATTCCATTTCAATCCTTTATGTATGAGAAACCTTTATTTAACCTCAAAGTTCAGTATCCTTAAAATAATGCCCATTGGTAGTAGTTCTTGTAGAAATCCAGTGTTCTTATAAATATTGTCCAATTGTCCTTTTGTAGTCTTCTTCTTGAATTTCAATGTCCTTAAAAACAATGTCCAGGTGTTTCTGTAGTCTTGTCCTCGATGTATGCAGCTAGTCATTTTCAATGGCAGGTATCTGTAATGGAGTTGCTTCTGTTTGCTGAAAGTTCTTTATATGAATTATATCACCTGTCTTTTCATTTCACCTGTAGTTCCTAGACCATAAAGTAAAACTCTGGAAAATAGTGTTAAATGCAAGCATTAATAACATTAACCTTTTTCACATCATTTGGAGCAAAGAACCATGTTACAATGTGATTCTTTTCTTCCCTGGCAAACCTTCATAAAGGACCATGTGCACCTCCCTGAGATTCATCTCCTTGAAGAGGATTTACATTTTGGCTAGTATGTGGATGTGCTTCAATATTGACATGTTGTAATAAGTCATTTGCCTCAGTTTGGTTATTGTTTCTATTATTCTCATAATATCCAAACTTGTTATTTCATAAATTGTTTCTGTTATTATTGTTTCTAGAATAGTTATTCCTAAAGTTCACACAATTATTTCTAAAATTGCTGAATATTTGATTCTAGCATCTACAATTTATCATCAGGTGTCCACTTTTTCCACACACGTAGTACATTGGCCTCTGGTTTGTAAATTCTCTTTGGGTTGTATATTCTCACACAGGAGTCATAGCTAACCCAAAACTTGTATCACCTTTTTCAAGTTTATCAATTTTTCCATTTAATACCTTTATCTAATTTCTTAAAGCCCCTACTACCTCGTTATCATCAGCATCTTTCATTTCATGCCCATTATAAATATAAATTGCTACTCTCCTTAAATTCATCCAGGTCCATATTCATACAGTTAGGGCAACTGGTTTTAAAACAATCCTTGACTACTTTGTAATAGTTTGTTACAAATTGACTTCTCAGTTGTCTAATGTCTCTTTCTCTTGTTAAGTCAATGTCTATGTATCTTCCTCCCAGTTCTATAATTTTATCCATGAACTGTGAAGGATTTTCTCCCATTTCTTGCTTAAGATTTTCGAACTTTGTCCAGGTACCAGGTCTATCTGAATATTGTCTCATTGCATTAAGTATTGCCTCCCTAGCTTGACATAATATCGCATAGTCATGGGGATCATTAAAGTTCCAATGAAGGTCAACCTCCAGCCAGAGTATTACACTCTCTTTTTCATTTGTAAGCTTAATAATGTTATGCTTTTCCCTTTTAGTTAGTAACTCATCCAGAAGAGATTCAAAATCAATCCAGATTGGGGCAAATTGCCTGCATATTGTTTCAAGCTTTTCTTAATAACCACTCTGGGCTCATCCTCAAAAGAAGGAATGCTATACTTAAATCCTTCCATATTTTAAGTAGTAAATAGTTTGTGGTACCTAATAGTTATTAACTGTCTCTTAGGATTAAAAGGTACTTCTCTTAAAGGGAATAGGCTAGGGGTTTGTATTTTCTTTCTTTTGGCTTTTAATTTTAGGTGCTTTGGTAGGAGAATTAGAAACAATAAGAGAAGCAGTTTTAGTAGACTGAAGTATGATTTCTTTTGGTTCAGAGATATTTTCATTTTGTTGTGTAATAGTTTTGACCATTTGGGAGTTACTATCTTCAAGTTGAACAATTTTAGAGATAATTTCATTTTGTTGCTTTATAGGTTTAATCATTTGAGAGATACTATCTTCAACTTTGTAGATAGTTTCATTTTGGTTGGCAATAGTGTTAGTCAATTTAGAGATGATTATAATCCTCAAGATAGGAAACTTTAGTTTCCATTAATCTCTCTTTCAGTTATTTCCTTTTCTTAGTAAGGATTAAATTAAATACTTGATACAGCTGGTATCTTAGAAACAATCCTGAGAGAACAAATACTCTCATAAGTAGTATTAGCTAGAGACCATCCAAAACTGTGAGATGTGAAATCTCAGTAAAAGTCCCAGGTATTAGGAGTTCTCTGAAGTAATGAGGCATTAACTCCGTCACTATCCATGCCATGATATTGAACACCATGGTTATACTCCTATACTTTTCCTAATATTAGAAAGAGCAGAAGATCAATAGATTAATCAAACTCCTGGCTGGCTCACCAGACTGTGAAGAGTTCAATTTTTAGGGGGCAGGAGTTTGATCAAAATCCCCTGTGTAGTGTATTAAATGCAAAGCACTTAGTTGAAATACTGATAGGAAATAGGAAGGTAGAAAGTGAAAGTAATCTAATAATGGATTATAACTATACACAAGGTCCCAATCCTAATTAAATTTTGCTAAAAAACCCTAAATCTGTCTGCCTCAGAGTGCAGTATCTTCTACTAAGTCAAAGCCATCACCTATTCTTCTCTACTCTATTTAATAATATATCTACTATCTAACTACCTATCTTCCCAAGTTATCAATGATCAATAAGGCTCATAAGGCCTTAATTTCCATTTCTCTATCTCCAACTAGAGAGAACAAGTCATACACTCCTCTCCCCAGGAGACCCAGAGACAAAAGTCCTTTGCAACTGTCTCCCACTCACTCACTCCCCTCAGCCACACCCTTCCAACTTTCCCTAACTAACAAGTGGCACAGCAGGGGGTCACCAACTAACAACCTGCACAGAAGGGAGTCTCTTACTCTGAAATCTTATTGTTCCTTTTTCTCTTAATATAGAAAAAATGAGAAATTAATTAAAAAAAAACCTCTCAACATATATTATGTCATATAATATTTATATTTATTAAATTAAATAAGTTAAATATATATAGATAAAGCCATTTACATATATATATAGCCATTCATTCTTTTAAAAATATTTGATGAAAACCCAAAATGTACAAGCAAATAAGGGTTGTAACTAAGGGGAAGCACAAAAATTGTTTCTACCCTCACTGTTGTGTATTTTTCTAAACTTTGTATGGAAAATGAGGATTCTAGGTACATCTTTAAAACCTACATAATTCCTTGGTTCCACACACTTATCCCCCTCCCTCATACCCCTATTAGGTGCCTAGTTACTCTGAGGACATTCTTAACCAGAACTTTCCTTTCCTGGCTCAGTGCTCTATCATTTCATGTTAGTCCTTTGCTTTATAAGTGTCAAAGTACTACCTGCCATGATATCTTTAATCATTGTACCCTATTGCTTTCTAACATCATTGTCATTGATGTCATTGCTTGTCTTTGATGCACCCCCTTCCACTGTATTGAAATTTATCAATGCTTTAGATCAACAGTCAATCAGCCAACCAACAGGCAGTTAAGTGAATATCATTGTATCAAGCAGTGTTCTAAGCCCTGGTCATAGAATGATCTATTATGATTAATTTTTTTTAAAAGACTAGTTTGAGGCAAGAATATCAATTTATTGATTAGGCTAGGATTAAGTGATAGGACAGAGGTCCCCTCAAATGGCTAAAGACCCCCAAACTATGGCAAATCTATAAATTTTTACTCAGAAATACTCTTTAATTCATGACCCTTATATAGAAAGCAATATAGTATTTGAAAAATAAATTCTCACAGACCTCAAGAAACTTATATTCCAATAGGGTAGAAAATATCATGCAAATAAACAAGAATATACAAGATATCTACTTAGTAGTGTGTATATCTGAATTCTAAGGTAATCTTTGTACTAGCAGCTAGAGGGGCATGGAAAAGGACTTCCAAAGAAGGTAGTGTTTGAGCTTACTTTGAAAGAAACCTAGAATTCTAAGAGAAGGCAGAGATTTGCAGATAAGAGTATACAGAATACACTTTTATTTAATATGAATTATTAACACTTTATTAAGTCTAAAAATTCAACAAAACAGTCATTCAAGCCCTGACATTTATAGTATTTGCTGCTTTCTGGTGTGTAAATGCTCACACTGAAAATATAACAATTGTCTCACAACCAGTTGGTTCTGGATCCAGCATAACTGGGTATAGCAGGGAAATGTAAATTGTACTATGTATGATGAACAGCAGGGAGGAAATCAAACCTTCACTGTTCATCTAATAAACTTATGAGTACTAACATATTAATATGAGAGGGCTAGAAACTATACTCTTTCCAACTAGATTCCAGAAATTATTCATTTTAGCAAGCCTATGATAGAATCAATTAACAAGAACCTTTTAAATATTAATTGTGTGTAGATCACCATGTTAAGTGCTAGAGGAAATAAAGAATTTAGATATAATATAGTGTCTGTTCTAAAGGAGATTATAGTCGAATGGAGAGATAAGAAACTAATACAAATAGCAATAATAAAGCATTTTATATAAGTGCATCATTGACTTATAAATTTCTTGGTAAAAGGGGGAGTAGGAGTTGTTACCAACAAAGCATCAGGGGCAGATTCTGGGAAGAAATGGTATTTAAATTAGGATTTAAAGAATGGATAGATGCCCAGGAGATGCAGGTGAGGAGGTTAGGCATTCTGCTCATAGGAAATAACAATTATTATTGTTGTTCAGTCATTTTTCAGTTATCTCTGACTTCATGAATCCATTTTGGAATTCTCTTGGCAAGGACACTGGAGTGGTTTACTATTTCCTCCTCCAGCTTATTTTACAGATAAGGAACTAGGACAAACAGGATAAAATGACTTATTGAGGGTCACACTCTGCCAGATTTTAACTCAGGAAAATGAATATTCCTAATTCCAGACCTGGAATCCTATCCACTGAGGCTCCTAGCTGCCCCAAGACACAATTTAAACAATGTCAAAGAAACATGACAGTGAAATGAGCAATTTGTTTCCACTCAGATCCATTATTTTATATTTTCCTCAATTGCATACAGAAACAATTTATAACATTTATTTTCAGACATTTCCAGTTTTTCTCTCTCCCTCTCTCCCTTCTCCTCCTTTCTGCGGCAGCAAGCTATATGATATGTTATATATGTGCTATCATACAGTACACATTTCTGTATTTGACATATTGGGGTACATATTGCACATTCAAAAAAAACTCATGAAGGAAATAAGGTGAAGATTGGTGTGCTTCCATCTGTATTCAGACTCCATCGGTTCCTTCTAGGGCAATGGATATCATTTTTTTCTTTTAGTCTCTTGGGATTGTCTTGGATCCTTGCCTCTATAATAATGTTTGATCATTATACAACATTGATGTTGCTGTGTGCAACGTTCTGCTGGTTCTGCTCACTTCACCCTGCATCACTTCATCTAAGTCTTTCCAGGGTTTTCTGATCCTGTTCTTCATTTCTTATGGCACAGTAGTATCCCATTACAATCATAAAGCACAGCTTGGTCCACCATTTCCCAGCTGATGGACATTCCCTCAGTTTCTGATTTCTTTGCCATCACAAAAAGAGCAGCTATCAATATTTATGTACAAATAGGTTTTTTCCTACTTTGATCTCTATGGGAAATAAATTTAGGGTATGCACAGATTGATGGCCCTTTGAGTGTGATTCCAAATTAGTCTCCTGAATTATTATTATTGTGTTAGTTATATTAGTTCACAGCTCCACCAACAACGTATTATTGTCCCCATTTCCCCACATCCCCTCCAATGCAAAATGAGTAATTTGAAAGCAAAGGTTTATGCATTTTGGGCTGAATTGTACAGTGTTGTTAAAGTCACCACCACCAGAATGTCACAGCCACCCAAAAATTTGTTTAAGATAGCAAAATAGGGAAAATAGGAGAAATTGTATTACCCTCAAGCAGTTTGCAGCCCCATAGGATACTCAGTAAAAGTGAGACCTTGCTCAAGAAGCAAGAACCTGATCTGGGGTACAGGGAACTCTTTTTTTATACAGGGGAGCCATAGATGTAGTTTGGGGCAGTTGGGAATTCTTATTTACAGGCACACGTACCAGGATGGTCAGCAGGAATCTGACTCTGCCTGGACCAGTTATCTGGACCAGATACTTGGCGTATCAGTACCAAATGTTCTGGTTGCCAAATGTTCAAGGAAGATTGTTTAGAACACCTTAGGATTCTTTCTTTAGAATGCCTTGTTTGGATATCTGGTTGATCAGAGTCTGGAACTAGTTCAATTGATCTTATCAGGGCTGCCATCAGTTCTTTTGGAACAGAAGCAATGGACCTCTGCTGCTAGATTAGAGAAATGTGATACATTTCTAATGGTCACAGTCTTCATCAATATATTTAAATGTACATAGTTTTTTTCTGTATTATATTTTAAATATCCAAAGTTATCAGTGTATAAAGAAATATGGGATGAAGTTGGAAAAATAGGATGAAGTCTATTGTGGCTTTAAATTATAAGAAAAGGAATTAAAATTTTATTTGGAAGAAAATAAGTAACCAGTGAAGATTTTTCAGCAAAGGAATGACATGATCATATCTGTACCTGAGAAATATTATTCTGGCAGAAGTTAGAAGAGTGGTTTAGACTCATAGAGGTTCTAAACTTGCAATGAGTTTTTTTTTTTAACATAAAAAACATAATACTAAAATATTTTGATTATTGCATTTTAATATAATTGAATCTCTTTGTAATTCTTTCTATTTTATTTTATGCATTTAAAATATTACAAAGGGATCCCTAGGCTTCACCAGACAGCCAAAGGGGTCTTGGACACCCCTAGTTAGAAATACACTAAATAGGTTGGAAGATTTTGGTTTTTCTCTTCAAGAAGAAATTTATAATTGAGTAGCATTGTCATCGGAGTCAATGCTTATGGTCACAGAGAATTACGTTCTCAGATACACTTTCTGAAGAACATTAAAGGCATGAAATCCACATGAAACTTTTCCCAGAAATACCACCTACAAATTTCTCCTTGACGTGCATTCTCTGAACCCAAACACCAAAATTGAGAAAAGTTTTGCTAGACTTGGTTTTTCTATAGGGAGTTTCTCTTGTGTCAGTTTTCTGATGAACTTGTTTAGTTCTGTTCTGAAATAGACGATTTTGCTAGTCATGATAGTCATCTGGGTTTTTTGACGTTTTTGAAAATTTGAGCATTGGCTGAATCCTCTCCCATACAGATTACACAGAGAGATGGTGTCCCTCAGGTATAGATTCTTTGGTGACCATTGAGGTAAACATTCTGAGGGAACCATTTAGTACATTAGTCACATTTATAGTTTTCCTCCTTATTGTGAACACTGAGATAATTACTGAGGCTTCTCTTCAAGTAAACCACTGGCCATAGATACATTTACAGTGGCTCTCCCCAACTTGACCCATTTAGTTTTTATAAAAGGAATCTTTTATTTTCTTCATATTTATAGATCTCTCCTTGACAGAGTCCCAGATAAACATTGAATTTTTTTTAAAATTCCATGACTAAACCCTTTCTCACACTGATCAAATTTATACATTTTCTTTCCTACATGGATACTCCAATGAAAACTGAGATGAGCTCTCTGAGTGCAATTCTCTGTTATAGTCATGACATCTCTAGGTTTTCTCTTCTCAGTGGACTCTCAGGTAGACATGAAAAGACAAAGACGTTGTCAAAACAGTAATAGAGAGACATAAGAGTTGAAATAGAGCAAGATTGTAGAAATAAATGGAATGGAAAGGATTCAATCATTGATTATATGTATCAGATAAAGATAGAAAAGTGAGAGATTCTCCCAAGGTCATGAAAATGTAAGACTGAGTGATTGTTGTCACAGACAAAATTAGGGAAGACAAAAGGAAAAACAGATGTGAGGGAAAATATAATCAATAAACATTTATTAAGCACCTACTTTGTGCCCAGCACTTTGCTAAGCCCTATAATACAAAGAGGAAAAGACAGTCCCTACCCTCATAGAATTTACATTTTAATGAAGGAGGCAACATGCAAACAAATATATTCCAAGCAAGCTATAGAGAGGATGAATAGGAAATAATTAAGAGGAAAAAGCACTAGAATTAAAAGAGGATAAAAGGAGATTTTCAATTTTTAAAAAGGGCTTTTTTTTTTTTTTAGTTGGGACTTATATAGTAAGCCTTGGAGTTCCTTAGTTGAAGTAGAAGAGGGACAGCCTTCCAGGCATACAGGACAGCCAGAGAAAATGCCCAGAAGCAAGAAATGGAATGTTTTCTTCATGAGACATCCAGAAGGCCAATGTCACTGGATCTAAGAATATATGTCTGAGACCAAGGTGTAAGAAGATTAGAAAGGCAGGAGGGTAGGCTATTAAGGGCTGTAAGTGCCAAATGGAGCTTAGTTGTTTGGGGAGTCGACTATCTAGAGTTCTAGAGTTCATATCTTTGTCATGGGAGATTTTGGTTATGTTAGTCAGCACAGGTGAATTCATGTAGTAGTCAAATGTCAATTCCAACTCTATATTGTCTCTCATACCCATATTCTTTTTCCTAAACACACTTCTGCCACCTGATTCAGACCCTCATCAATCAACTACTTCTTGCCCAGACTATTGTAAATTTCCTCCTAATTGAAATTCTTGTTTTCAGGATCTTCTATTTTCAACCCATCCTTCACATATCTGTCAATGTAATCTTCCTAAGGCACAAGACTAATTATATCACTTTCCTGCTTAAAACTTTCAGATTTCTTTTGTATAAAATATAATCTCCTTGATCTGTTTTAAGGCCCTTCCAAAACCTCCCCTAGTCTACCCCCTCAATCCTTATTTTGTATTACATTCCATGAACTTACCATTCCAGCCAACTAGATTTGTTGTTGTATAATCAGCACAATCAAAGACATTTGAATTCAGAATGATAAGAACAGCCTTGGACCTAAAGAACTGGTGACAAACCCTGGCTCCCTGCTTTCAGGAAAGAAGTTGGTATTTCTAGCAATGAAATACTGTCTATGCTGTCAGATGCTGTTTCTGTATCAGTTAGGTTGGCTTGGATGTTCATTTGGTACAAGTGAGAATTCAAAAGGTGGATGAGTTGGGAGAAGTTATTTTGATCTAAAAAAAGAAAGGAAACAATAAAACTTTAAGGAAAAAATGCATTCTAAAACTTTCCAGGAATCACTATTATATTCACTTTGTCATAGTTTGCAGTCTATTTTTTCCCCTTTTAAAAAAAAATCATGACCTCTCTTTCTTAAAAGGACATTTCCTATTCTCCATAAGACTTGTTACCCTGACTTCATTCATTTGTGTCTAGATATCTGAAGTCATGAATATTATCAGTTCAATTATTTCCTGTGAACTTATAGGTGTCTTGCTATTCTTCCAATACTATATCTATTGTCTAGGATATGATCTCCACTGCACCAGAATCTCCTCATTAAATAACACCAGTTTATCTTACTCATAATTAACATTTCATATTTTAGATAAGTGTTTTACACCCGAGGGTTCATTGTATCTTCTGACATCTTCCACCACTGTCACTGCTGAAGTAGAGATGGAAGGGGGCCACCCAGGACTGAGGGTCTTTTTTGAAAGAAATTTTATCTTTTATGGTTTGCTACAGCCAAAGAATTCATCACCTCCTGAGCAACCTTCTGCTGATGAGTCCCTGTGTACTTAGCTAGTCAGGCTGTAGACACAGCCTTTGCCAGGTCTGCCCTCCAAGCTCCTGCTGGTACTTGAAATATGCCAACATAGCCATTAAGAATCCAGGGTCACCTCTTCTCCATTATAAGGTATCAGGAAAAGGGCCTTGTGGAGGACAATCCAATCTGTAGTTAGTGATTTTAAGTACTTAGCATTAATCTCAATTACCAATTAGTATTGATAATAGCCATAGCATTTGTTAAGTCTCCACTATGTGCATTTCATAGCCAATTCATGCCAAACAAAGAAGGTTGTTATATACTATTCCTTATGTAATGTAAGAAAGAATGTAACATCCTCCAGGATAAGGCAGATCAATTTTATTTTTCTTATTTGTATACTTAGCACCTAATGAGGTTGTGTGTGAGTGGGTGAATATTATCAGTGATAATTCTGATGAGAAGTCAGAAGAAAAAGAGTTGTCCAAAGAGAAAAATGAAGATTTATAGGACTTCTAATCAACTTAGATTTTAAAAAAATGTAGAGGATGGAAATAAGATGTTGCTGATGATGATGATTATAATAGTGAGTGTGTGTGTGTGTATATATATATATATGAAAAAAATATATATATGTATATTGCTTTAAAGCATACAAAATACTTTATAAAGCTTATCTCATTTAATCCTCACAACAACCCTGGAAGGTAGGTGCAGGTATTATCCTTATTTTACAGATGACTTAACTGAGGCAGACAGAGACCCAGATCACATAGCTAGCAGATGTCTGAGGCCAAATTTGAACTTGAACCTTTCTGACTAGACATCAAATGCTTTATCCCACGTGCCACTTACATTTTGGAGAAAATGGAGAAATAGTAAATGGAATAAGAGCACCGCTCAAATGAAAACTGAAGAGAAACAAAGCAGAGATGTTTAATTATCTGCCAAAATCATATATATATATATATATATATATATATATATATATATATGTATATATATATATATATATGTATTGTATGGAGCTATAATTTGACTTCTAATGAGCAAACTCCCTCTACCAATAAAGAGCTCCAACTTATGTATAATTTGTGATTTTAGGACAGAAATAACCTAGGGTCTGTGAACTTGTTAGTTTTTAGAAAAAAAAAAAGTTCCCCTTATAATTGCCTTCTTTTCTAATTCTCTATATCTTACCTTATTTATTTTAAATCATTCCAATAAGGGGTCCATAGGCTTCTCCAGAATACCAAAGATATCCATGATGCACAAAAGTTAGGAATCCATCTTATAGTGTTGCTGGGATCCATGAGAGGTTGAATGACTAGGTTCCACACTAGCCAATGTGTGTCAGAGATAAATTAAATCCACTTCATTCTAGTAGGCCAGCTTAATATATATTATATAACAAACATTATTTTTTTTGCCATATACATAGTAAAAAGAAAGTAAATTTCCTCTAATTAAATTGAATCCTAATTAGGGGCATCCTGAAGAAACCTTCCCTAGACTGCAAGCTCCTCTTATGAGTAAGACTTGGTATCTCCCAGGAGAAGGCTTATTTTTTGTAAAAGTAAACATTTAGCTTTCATTAGCTACTTAAACCTTAATGAGTTTATAGAATTTTCTAGGAATCCAGTAGTGACATCTAGAAGAAAGGAGAACAAGACATCCATTTCGATAAGGAATGGAGGGGTCAGAGATGGGAAGCGTGGGGGGCCTTATTCAGGCTGGACAAGGCCATCCAGGGTAGGAGAGAGCAAGGAGAGAGCATGAAGATTCCAGGTACATCTAAGAGGTTAGGGGATAGCCCCCCCAAAGAGCATCGCTGGAAGAATCCAGGCAGCAGAAGTCAAAAACTGCACAGCCAGTCGTGGGGGAAGACGGCGTCCATCGTTACATATATATAGTAGGATTTCCAGGGCACTGAGAAGGACCATCTCCTCATCTTCTCTGCCATGCTTTCAATTCCTTTAGCCATGCAAAGTCTTTTTTCCAAAGAGAGAAGGCTTCAAATGCAAACATCAAAGGAGAAGTAACACATTTAGTGCCATTTTTACTGGGGTATGAATGCCTAATAATATAAGGTGTAATAATCAGGGGTAAATACTAATCCTAAGATTAGGTTTTGATAGGAGGAAAAGAAGACAACATAAAGTCCCTGGGGATCTTCATGAGACAGGCTTCCCTCATTTTATTATTTTTTTGTCCACTTTAGACGTCCTACACCTTCATCATTTGACCCATGTTGTGAATTGACTAGCTGTGATTGAAATGAAGACCACCAATGGTGACCATCTCTTTTTGCTTCCTCAGGTGGATTACGATCGAGCACAGATGGCTGTTAGTCCAACTCTGTCTGGATCTGACACTTACCCTCGGGGCCCAGTCAAACTACCTCAAAGTCAGAACAAAGTTAACTATTCCTCAAGTGGCTACCAGTACCCTTCTGGGTATCACAAAGCTGCTCACTACCACCAGCCCGGTCTCCAGACCAGCTCTCCATACATCTCCACAGCTTCCTATCCAAGCTCCCCAAGCGTCTCTTCAAGTGCTTACCCCCCACCTAGCTGGGGGTCATCCTCAGACCAGCAGCCTTCCAGGGTGTCCCATGAACAGTTCAGGGCTGCTCTGCAGCTTGTGGTTAGCCCTGGTGACCCTCGCGAATACTTGGATAATTTTATTAAAATAGGAGAAGGGTCGACTGGAATAGTTTGCATTGCCACTGAGAAACACACAGGGAAACAAGTCGCCGTGAAGAAAATGGACCTCCGGAAACAACAGCGGCGGGAGCTGCTTTTTAATGAGGTAAATCGTGTGCCCTGAGCACTTTTCTATTATTGGCTGAAAGGGTGATTGGCCCGGGAATATGTTTGTCAGGAGGCTGGTCTACTGCTACGAGCTCTGTGGTCATTTGGGTGTTCTGGTTGACCAATTTTTAAAGCTATGTTTAATAGAGCTAGAAAAGGCAGGGGGTAGGGGATCAATATTCTTAATCTCCTTTAAGCTCCTGTGTGGGGGAACACAAAGAAGGTAGGGACATTCTCTTATTAAACCTCCTAATATCTCCTGGTGAAGTCTCCAGGAAGAGGAGAGACTCTACACGTATATTAGCAGTGGGAACCCTGCATTGGGGCTTAGAGGACATGCATTCATAGGATCAGAGATTCTGTGCTAGAAGAAACCTCAGACTGGCTAATTCAGCTTCCTTATTTTATGGAGGAGGAACCTGAAGTCCAGAGAGCCCAAAGGACTTTGTCCCAGGTCACACAGGCAGTAAAGTATCAGGGCCAGGATTCAAACTCAGCTCATATCATTCCACAACAGCTATTTATCCCTTCTACCAAATCTGACACTTGAGCAACTTTGAGTAGCTAATTTTTCCTCCTAGTTCTATTTTCTTATCGACAGCATGAAGGGGGCAGACTAAATGTGATCTGAAGTTCCATGTAGCTCCAAACCCTGTAATCCTATGAAAGGATATTCTTCTTGATAAATGAGGAAACTGAAGTTCCTTAGCAGTAAAGTCCCTAAATATTGCCTATATCTGTTTATGCATCTATGTAACTATATACCTATGTCTATAACTATAGATTGACAAATAGAGAGATAGACAAAGACAGATCAGTAGATGAGAGAGAGAGAGAGAGAGAGAGAGAGAAGCCAAGAGAAAAGGGGGGAGAAAGACAGCGAGAAAGAGAAAGTCAACAAAAATGGGAAATCATTGATGATAAGCTCTGGGTTTTCATGGAATTTCCAGAAGGTAGTTCTTTGACAGATAAACTCCTTCTAAGTAAATTTGTTGAGTGCTTAGAGATCACTCAGGGATGTTGGTTAATTAACATTTTTTGCCTCTCAGATACAATACCTTGACAATCAATAGGTTACCATTAGGTCATCCTTGTCAATACCTCATCTAGAGGCATATATGTTTCAATCATTGAAAATATAAGGTGAAGTATTAATAGCAGTGATAATTATAAATTCTGGAACCTACATTAGCCATCTCCCAGGAGGTTCTGATCTCCTTACTCTGCTATTTTAAAGACTTTCTCAAAATAGCTAGAGATTAATTGATCAAGAATCATAAGCAATAAATTAGTAGATAGTTATAAAGCTAAATACATAACTCATATCTTTAAAAAATTATGGACACTGATTTCATTCTCTAAGAATTCTGTGTGGTATTTCTTTAAATCTTCCATATATATATATATAAATTTTTAAATTTATCTTCCATCTTAGAATCAATACTGTGTATTGGTTCCAAGGCAGAAGAGAAGTAAGGGCTAGGCAATGAGATTTAAGTGACCTGCCCAGGGTCATATAGCTATGAAGCACTTGAAGTCAAATTTGAACCCAGGATGTTCTGTCTCAATTCACTAAGTCACTTAGCTGCCCCATCTGTGTAGCATTTCTATCCCTAGTTTCAGGTTCATCACTCAACTGAATGACCATTTTTATAAATAATTCAAATATATTTTTATAACTAGTCTATGAAGTGTGACAGTTTGACTTTATATTATGAACTGATCATAAATATTTCCTCTGTGACATCTTCCACCTTTCATCCAATGGCCCCAAATCCCAAGGCCCTTTCAAATTGTTTAAAGATAGTCACATATAATATTTTTAAAGGAAAGTTTATTGCATTGATTGATTAGGACAGTAGAATCATGCTCTTATATATTTATAAGTTTTAAAAGTATAAACTGTACTCTAATGGGAAAACTATTGTCAGGGGGAAAATAGGTTTGTGGCCTCTCACACAAACAAATACATAAAGAATTTGTGATTTTGCCAGTGTGTGAAACTCCCAGGGTTCCTAATTAGGACTGATTGGATAAGGGCTATAAAATCTCTTGATAAATAAAAAGTTTTGAAACTTGCTCAATATCCCATCGCTATTAGATTTGAGAAGCAGAGCTTTAAGCTAGATTCTCCTGGTTCCAGATCCAATGCCATATTTATCTTTCCATGATGCCTCTTTACCAACTAATGGCCACATCATTTCCTTTTCTTCTGTACAGGTCGTGATAATGAGGGATTACCATCATGACAATGTGGTCGACATGTACAATAGTTATCTTGTTGGTGATGAGCTTTGGGTTGTAATGGAGTTCCTAGAAGGTGGAGCTTTGACTGATATAGTGACTCACACGAGGTAAGTTTATTTGATGTCTAGGGATGCTTACAAGTCTCTTTTTCATGCATTTCTTTCCCTTACAATTAGACTATCCTTATTAATGTCTTAATTCAATTCTAAGTCATTCATAGGAAGGCATTGCAACTTACTATAATGCAATAGTCCCCATACACTGTAGAGGGAATAAACACCCATTTAAGTCTCTGTTGAACTAAAGTTAATATGTTCTTGCAAATGATAAATGGTCAGTGGCAAATAGTATAATAATGCATTTTTTTCATTGTAAAAAAATCAATGAATCAATCAAAATACATTAATTCATTAAATGTGTTCTCTATGCTCTGAGCTTTACAAAATGGTAGAAGTATGAAGATAGACAATGAAGGAAATGATATAAATAGCTACATGAAAGATATATACAGAGAAATTGGTAGATAATCCTTGAGGGGAAGGCTTTAAACTAGGGACCAATAATTGCCTCCCTCTCCAGTGGTATTTAAGTTATTTTCTTTCAAGAAGCCAGGGGAACTAAGGAACAGAAGTAAGAAGAAGCATGGAGCAAATTTCTTGATACATTGTGCTACAAGAATCTGAACAGAAGTGCAAGAAAGAGATATCTTTGAATCTAGTTTAAATAAAAAATAAGTTAAAAGATCAACTGTAGGATATAGTTTAGTTACACATAGGAAGAGACAAATGTACTTCAGGTTTGTTTTTAAAATAGCCTTGAAAGATAAAGAAGTACTTTCCATTCTATTGCTTCTGCCTTCGCCTCCCTAACAATTCTATAAATGAAAGTGGCGCCAGGAGACTAACCCTGGGTGAGGGGCAGAGGAGAAGAAGGAAGCATTGTGAAGATGGAATTAGGTTGGAAGATCACTGATGAAGCACACAAGGATGTCCTGGCTCCATGTTGGTCCCCTGTAGTTTTCCAATTTGTGACTTTGCAGCAGGGAGAGGACAATGAAGTGAATGAAGATCTCCACCAATTTTCCCTGCAGTTTCAGCTGGTAGGATATTGTCTTCATAGGAGCTCTGCAGGAAACTCTTCTTATTGCTGAGACAATGTGCTCTGCAGATTCCTGTGGATAGAGAAACCTATAAATCCTGTACTTTTTCTGATCATAAAGATGATAGCCTAAAGGTGGAATTTGTTTGTGTCTCAACATGCTGAAGAAAGCTCTCCAAATTTCTTTCCAAAAGGGACTTTTCCTCCCTTAAAACATTTTTTTCCAGTTTCTAGGATTGAATCAGGAAATGTCCTCAACTGGCTACTAATAATTCTCTTCCTCCTGATATACAAAGAACCTATCTTTTGGTCTTCTCCTGATTTTACTTTTCTAATAGCCCAGAGGACTGGGACTGGGGTAACAGAATATAACAGAAGGCAAGTTAATAAATTGTCAGGGTGATCCTGGAATATTAATAACTTTGAATTGTAACTCTGCAAATATGGGGAGTTTCTACCTTAAGAATTTTGATAAATATTTGTTGGTAAATTGATTGACAGATAAAATGAATTATCATTGTCATTACCTTGGATTGAATTCTATTTAGCCTGGACTAGTTTATAGAAATATAAAATATTACTGTGTTCTTCATCTGGCTACGAATGGTTCAAATTCATTGAGTTAGAGATCAGAGTATTTTAGCAGATTAGGCCTGAACTTCTAAGAGATGACTTCTCAAATGGTGATTAACAATGTAATCAGTTATTATTATAGACCACCTGCAGACTTTTATTGTCTACTTGGAACAAATTAAAATCCCATATGCTGGAGAAAATGCATTAGAAGGAAGATTAGGACACTTTGTACTATAATAATTTAAGACACATTTGACTGATGCCAACATAAACGAATTCCAAAATAAATATTGGCTTTCCCTTCTGGGCAATTACCATAACCATCGATAGAAATTGCAGCTTTGTATGCCTTTGTTAGATGTCAACACTGGCAGTTTGACATTGCTAGGTCAGACAAAATGACCAACATGTTCACAAGCAACTAAACAAGATGAAAACTTTTGATCCATTCTTCTCCCCTTCCCTTCCCAAATCTGCCACCTATTCACTTCATTTGCTTCATCCACAGATATCTCTACTATCCTTAGAATCTTTAGAATGACCTAATTAGATCATTACAAATTTTTATGATGTTCCCATAAAGTTAAAGGATTTTTTTCCCCGCTTAGTCTACCTGTTACTCATGTAGCTTGATTTGAGAATGGCATTAACTTTGCTACAATATTCAGAAACTATTTAGAATTTCTCCAGTATTAGTATGAATTGTGACCAAGACCAACAAATCCAAGGCATTTTTCCATTCCCTTCTCTTAAAAATGTTTTATCACCTTGGTGAAGATTCAAATTGGAGAGAAAGCCCACATCAATGAGATCATCATAGTTATCATCACAGTAGTGGTGAGAGATTAGGAATAAACAATTGCTTAATTAATGTAGAATGAATGAATGCTATATGGAATAGTATTTTGCAGAGTATTTAATATTTTTAAATATACACTGCAGAGGGACAGCATGGTAGTAGCAGAATGAACATTGGAGTGGGAGTCAGTCAGCCTGGGTTCTGGTCTCTGGCTGCTACTAACTTGTGATGAGACCTTAGGAATGTGTTCTCAACTAAATAATAAGGGAGTTGGACCAAATGGCCTCTAAAGTCTCTTCAATCCTAAAAACTTCATTTCTGCTCAGATTCTTCCATAGCTATGTGATCTATAGGGAGATAGAGTTGGTAGGGTAAGTGATCACTGGCTTGATGTAATTTAAGAGGTTCTTAGCAGTTTCCACTATTCAGAAATGTTTGCCCAAATAAGTATGTGGAATTCTACTGTCTTAAATGTCAACATTAGACATTTCTTTCTTTGAGTTAACCTCTTTATGATCCTTTAAAACGATATTGAGACAATACACTCAGTGGATTCACACTAAGATTTTAGTGTCTCTTCATGTATTGATCATCTCTGATTAATTTTGGCTATTTCTTACTTCTGCATAATGGTTTTGATACTTCACCTTGGAGGCAGGAACTGTCTTTTGTCTTTCTTGGTATCCCTTAGCAATGAGCACAATGTCTAGAACACAATAGGTACTTAATACCTATTTTTGATGGACTATTAATCTTTCACAGGAGCTTTAGTTAATGATAAAGACCTGAACAAACATAAGAGAAAGAAAAGGGAGAAAGGGAAAAAAATGTCTAGGATGATGAGGCAGGGACTGTCACAAAAGGAAGACCCTACTGGTACCATTGACAAACTTGACAATTGTTTTAAAGCCAGCATTGATGAAATGGTATTATAATTATTCCCATTTTACAGACAAAATTGATACACAAAAGTTGCCTAACCCTAGGACACGTACATATATCGGCTCTACAAATAGCTTCTAGCTCCTAGGTCTTAACTCTGTGTGCTTTCCACTATACTAAGATATCTCCTGAAAGATATTACTTATTGTAGGTCAGAAGAGAAGGACTATTTGTAGGGTCTTAAACAAAATGGATTTTTATTAATTCCAATATTATTTTTTTATTTCCAATAAAATTATTTTATTAATTCCAATAAAATAACCAAGTAGCCAACAGGTAAGAATAACTTTTACTTAGGATAGAGTTGAGACTTAAGCTTTTGGAGCCCATTGCCATCAACTTTGTGCTGACTCAGAGACTCTGTTGTACAAGTCAAATCAAATGTCATTCATTTCATAAGCATTTATTAAGGATCTACCTTGTTCCCAATGAGGCCACATTTCTTACATCTGGATCAGCCAGGTGTGAATTGGCAAATGTAAACTAATTAACTTAAACACACTCTAAACCTGTAAATGTTATTTTGCTTAAAAATATCCTTAATCCTCTAAAATTTCTTTTAAAATGATTTCTTTTTTAGAATGAATGAAGAACAAATAGCTACAGTCTGTTTATCAGTCCTGAAGGCCCTTTCTTACCTTCACAATCAAGGAGTTATTCACCGAGACATAAAGAGTGACTCCATTCTTCTGACGAGTGATGGCCGGGTAAGAAACCAAGATTTTTCCTTATCTTTAGTAAAAACACACAATTAAATTTGATCATCAGCCTCAGAGAACAGCTTTATCCAGATTCTTATTTCTTTAGACTCTGAACTTTCTCAACTTCATGTCCCTGTTTCCCTTCTTCAGATGCTTTAAGAAGAGAGAGACCATGTCCATCTGAAAATGCCATTTCATTTATTGAGTTAAGCTAAGGACTCAAATTTAAAGCACATTTCTTTGTTCGAATAGTGAGTATAGAAACTACCAAGGAGTATAGAAACTTCAATCACTTCCCCTTCTTGCTTTAATCCTAACAAAAATTAGCCACTCTCTACTGTTTTGAATTAACTTGACAGAAGATTTATTCTATGGTGGAGCTGTGAACTGATCTAACCATTATGGAAGCAGTTTGGAATTATGCCCAAAGGGCTATAAAAGAATGCATGCCTTTTGGTCCAGTAATACCAGTACCAAATCTATATCTATCCTAAAGAGCTAAAAAAAATGGGTACAAAACTCTTTATAGCTGCTCTTTTTGTGGTGGTGTCAAAGAATTGGAAATGAAAGGAATGTGCCTCAATTGGGGAATGACTGAAAAAATTATGGTATATGAGATGTGATGAAATACTATTGTGCTATAAGGAACGATGACGAGGATGATTTCAGAAAGAACTGGAAAGGCCTGTATGAATTGATGCAGAGTGAAATAAACAGAACCAAAAGAACATTTTACACAGTAACTGAAATATTATGGAATGGTCAAATGTGATAAACTTTGCCACTAACAACAATAACAACAATCTAGGACAATTCTGAAGGACTTAGGAAAAAGAATGCTATCCACCTCCAGAGGAAGAACCGTTGAAGTGAGAATGTGCATGAAAACATAGGATTTATCACCTGTTTGTTTCATTAAAGGTTTTGGGGTTTGGATTATATAAGATTATTCACTTATAAAAATAAATAATATGGAAATGTTTTGTGTGATAATACAAACATAACCCAGAAAAAAAATTTATTTACTCATTAAAGAAAAGAAAGACATACTCTCTCTGGGCCATTGTCTGTCTTGGCTCTCCAAAGGCTTGAAATCCAGCTGTTATTGTTTCTTTAGACTCTAAAGGCTTA